>NW_012102399.1:1291104-1292016 GCF_000951045.1 Mandrillus leucophaeus
GAGGTCCTGGCTAGAACAATCAGAGAAGAGAAAGAAACAAAGTGTACCCAAATTGGAAAGGAAGAAGTCAAATTGTTCTTGTTTGCAGATGATATACAAAAAGAAACAAAGGTCATTATATAATGATGAAGGTATCATCATTATATAAGGTATATAATGATACCTTCATCATTATATAATGATCAAGAGGGTATAACAAATTTAAATATATATGCACTCAACACTGTATCACTCAGATATATAAAGCAAATATTATTAGAGCTAAAGAGAGAGGTGTATCCCAATATAATAATAGCTGGAGACTTCAACACCCAACTTGCATCATTGGACAGACATTCCAGACAGAAAATCAACAAAAAAACTTTGGAATTAATCTGCACTATGGACCAAATGGACCAAATAAATATTTACAGAACATTTCATCTAACAGCTGCAGAATGCACACTCTTCTCCTAGCACATGGATCATTCTCAAGGACAGATAATACATTAGGCCAAAAATAAGTTTTATATTCTTTTTTTTAAATTAAAATATTATACAAATGTCTGCTCTGATCAAAATGGAATAAAACTAGAAATCAATAAGAAGAGGAACTTTGGAAACCATACAAACACATGGAAACTAAACAGTATGCTCCCAAATGAACACTGGGTCATTAAAAATTAAGAAGAAAATTTAAAAATTTCTTGAAACAAATGAAAATGGAACCGCAACATACCAAAACCTATAGGATAGAGCAAAAACAGTATAAGAAGAAAGTTTATAGCAATAAGCAACTACATCAAAAAGTAGAAAAACTTCAAGTAAACAACCTAATGATGCATCTTTAAGAACTATAAAAGCAAGAAAAAAACCAAAGCCCAAATTATCAGAAGAAAACAAATAATAAAGATCAGAGCAGAAAAAAAAAGA
>NW_012102399.1:1296511-1301886 GCF_000951045.1 Mandrillus leucophaeus
AATAGGCCCCGGTGTGTGATGTTCCCCTTCCAGAGTCCAAGTGATCTCATTCTTCAATTCCCACCTATGAGTGAGAACATGCGGCGTTTGGTTTTCTGTTCTTGCAATAGTTTGCTGCCAATGATGGTTTCCAGCTGCATCCATGTCCCTACAAAGGACACGAACTCATCCTTTTTTATGGCTGCATAGCATTCCATGGTGCATATGTGCCACATTTTCTTAATCCAGTCTGTCACTGATGGACATTCGGGTTGATTCCAAGTCTTTGCTATTGTGAATAGTGCCACAATAAACATATGTGTGCATTACAGTGAAGTTTTTAATCCATCTTGAGTTGATTTTTATTTATGGTGTAAGGAAGGCATCCAGTTTCAATCTTCTGCATATGGCTATCCAGTTATCCTAGCACCATATATTGAATAGGGAATCTTTTCCACATTGCTTGTTTTTGTAAGCTTTGTCAAAGATGAGATGGTTCTAGCAGGGTGCCATCATTTCTGGACTCTCTATTCTGTTCCATTGATCTATGTACCTGCTTTTGTACCAGTATCATGCTCTTTTGGTTATTGTAGCCCTGTAGTATAGTTCAAAGTCAGGTAACATGATGCCTCCTGGTTTGTTATTGTTGCTTAGTATTGTCTTGGCTATTTTGGCTTTTTTTCATTCTCTGTGAATTTCTAAATAGTTTTTTTTTTCTAGTTCTGTGGAGAATTTCATTGGTAGTTTGTTGGAAATAGCATTGCATCTGTAAATTGCTTTGAATAGTATGGTCATTTTAATCATACTGAGTCTTCCTATTCATGAGCATGTAAAGAGTTTCTGTTTGTGTTTTCTCTGATTTCTTTGAGCAATATTTTGTAATTCTCATTGTAGAGATCTTTCATCTCCCTGGTTAGCCATAGTCCTCTGTATTTTATTCATTTTGTGTCAATCGTGAATGGAGTTGCCTTCTTCATTTGGCTCTTGGCTTAGGCGTTTTTGATGTATAGGAATGCTAGTGATTTTTGTACATAGATTTTGTGTCCCAAAACTTTGCTGAAGTTGTTTATCAGCTAAAGGAGCTTTTGAGCTGAGACTGTGGGGGCTTTTAGATATAAAATAATGTCATCTTAAAACTGGGTAGTTTAACTTTCTGCCTTCCCATTTGGATGTTCTTTATTCCTTTTTCTTGCCTGATTGCTCTGACCAGGATTTCCACTAATGTGTTGAATAGGAGCGGTGAGAGAAGGCATCCTTTTCTTGTGCTGGTTTTCAAGGAAAATGCTTCCAGCTTTTGTTCATTCAGTATGATGTTGGCTATAAAATAGATGGCTCTTTTTATTTTGCCATATTGTTCCTTTAACACTTACTTCATTGAGAGTTTTTAACATGAAAGGATGCTGAATTTCATTGATAGCCTTTTCTGCAATTATTGAGATAATCATGTGGTTCTTGTTTTTAGATCTGTTTATGAAACAGTATGTTATAATGCTAGTTGTGGTGTGGAAACTACTCATATCTTGAATAGAAGGCTGAAAAATAAAATTATATTTAAAAAACCACAACAACTTTTCAGGAAATAGTAAAATAAGATATAACAGAAACAACAAAAAGTTAAAAAGTGGGGGGATGAGATTAAAGTATAAAGTTTTTGTTAGATTTCTCTTTGCTTGTTTGTTTATTAATCTGTTTTTGCAATGAGTGTTAAGTTGCCATTGGTTTAAAATAATCAGTTATAAGGTGTTATTTGCAAGCCTCCTGGTAACCTCAAATCAAAAACTTCCCAAAGATACACAAAAAATAAAAACAATAAATTAAAACATGCCACTGGAGAAAGTCACCTTCACAATAAAGAAGGAAGGAAGAGAAGGCTACAAAACAAACAGAAAAAAATATCAAAATGGCAGTAGTAAGTCCTTACTTATCAAGAATAAAATTAAATATAAATGGACTAACTTCTCTAATCAAAATACATAGAGGCAGAATGAATTAAAAAAAAATAAGACCCAACAGTCCATTCCTTGCAAGAAACACACTTTCCCTATAAAGAAACACATAACTGAAAAGAAAGGAATGGAAAAATATATTCCTTACAGTTGAACAAAAAAAAAAAAAAAGCAGGAGTAGGTATACTTATAGAAAACAAAATAGATTTCAGACATTTCTACAAAAAGAAACAAAGGTCATTATATAATGATGAAGGTATCATCATTATATAAGGTATATAATGATACCTTCATCATTATATAATGATCAAGAGGGTATAACAAATTTAAATATATATGCACTCAACACTGTATCACTCAGATATATAAAGCAAATATTATTAGAGCTAAAGAGAGAGGTGTATCCCAATATAATAATAGCTGGAGACTTCAACACCCAACTTGCATCATTGGACAGACATTCCAGACAGAAAATCAACAAAAAAACTTTGGAATTAATCTGCACTATGGACCAAATGGACCAAATAAATATTTACAGAACATTTCATCTAACAGCTGCAGAATGCACACTCTTCTCCTAGCACATGGATCATTCTCAAGGACAGATAATACATTAGGCCAAAAATAAGTTTTATATTCTTTTTTTTAAATTAAAATATTATACAAATGTCTGCTCTGATCAAAATGGAATAAAACTAGAAATCAATAAGAAGAGGAACTTTGGAAACCATACAAACACATGGAAACTAAACAGTATGCTCCCAAATGAACACTGGGTCATTAAAAATTAAGAAGAAAATTTAAAAATTTCTTGAAACAAATGAAAATGGAACCGCAACATACCAAAACCTATAGGATAGAGCAAAAACAGTATAAGAAGAAAGTTTATAGCAATAAGCAACTACATCAAAAAGTAGAAAAACTTCAAGTAAACAACCTAATGATGCATCTTTAAGAACTATAAAAGCAAGAAAAAAACCAAAGCCCAAATTATCAGAAGAAAACAAATAATAAAGATCAGAGCAGAAAAAAAAAGACATTAGAAGAAAAAATACAAAGGATCAAAAAAACTAAAAGTTTTTTTTTTAAATGATAAACAAAATCAACAAATCTTTAGCTAGACTAAGAAAAAAAAAGAAGGCCCAATTAAAGAAAATCAGAGATGAAAAAGGATACATTATAACTGATACCACAGAAATTCAAGGAATTATTAGAGCCTACTGTGAGCACCTGTATGTCAATAAATTGGAAAACCTAGAAGAAATGGATAAATTTCTAGACTAGTACAACCTACTAAGATTTAACCATGAAGATATCCAAAACATGAACAGACCAATAATACGTAATGAGACCAGAGCTGTAATAAAATGTCTTCCAGCAAGGAAAAGCCTGAGATACGATGACTTTACTGCTGAATTTTACCAAACTTTTAAAGAAGAACTAATATGAATTCTGCTCAAACTATTCTGAAAAATAGAACAGGAGGGAATACTTCCAAACTCATTCTACAAGGCCAGTATTATTCTGAAATCAAAACCATACAAAGACACATCAAAAAAAGAAAACTACAGGCCATTAACCCTGTTGAACGTTGATCCAAAAACCTCAATAAAATTCTAGCAGACCAAATTCAACAATACATATGCGAAATCATTCAGCATGACTAAGTGGAATTTATCCCAGGGATGCAATGATAATTCAACATATGTAAATCAATCAGTGTAATAGGTCATATCAACAGGATGAAGGATAGAAATCATATATTAATTCAATTAATGCTGAAAAGGTATTTTATAAAATTCAACATCCTTTCATGACAAAAAGCCTCGAAAAACTGGATATAGAAAGAACATACCTCAACACAGTAAAACCATATACAATAGCCCCACAGGTAGTGTCATACTGAGTGGGATAAAACTTAAAGTCTTTCCTCTAAGATTTGTAACAAGACAAGGATGCTCACTTTCACCACCGTTATTCTACCTAGTACTAGAGGTCCTGGCTAGAACAATCAGAGAAGAGAAAGAAACAAAGTGTACCCAAATTGGAAAGGAAGAAGTCAAATTGTTCTTGTTTGCAGATGATATGATCTTATATTTGGAAAAGCCTAAAAACTCCTTGAAAAAACTGCTAGAATTGATGAAAAAAATTCAGTAAAATTGCAGGATATAAAATCAGCATACAAACATCTATAGCATTACTGTATGCAAACAGCAAATAATCTGAAAAGAAAATCAAGAAAGTAATCCCATTTACAAGAGCTGCAGATAAAATAAAATACCCAAGAAGCAAGATAAAATAAAATACCCAAGAATTAATCAAAGAAGTGAAAGCTCTCTACAATGAAAACCATAAGACATTGATGCAAGAAATTGAAGAGTACACACGCTCAAAAAATGGAAAGATATTCTATACTTATCAGTTGGAAGAATCAGTATTGTTAAAATCTCCATACTGCCCGAAGTAGTCTACAGATTCAGTGCAATCTCTCTCTAAATATTAAGGACATTCTTCACAGAAAGACAAAGAAATTCTTAAAATTTATGTGGAACCACAAAAGACACAGAATAGCCAAAGCCATTCTGAGCAAAAAAAACAAAACGGAGGAATCATGTTACCTGACTTCAAGTTATACTACAGATAAATAGTAGCCAAAACAGCATGATACTAGCATAAAAACAGGCACATATATCAATGGAACAGAATAGAGAGCCATACATCTACATTTTGTAGATGTATGGAGTAAGTCCATACATCTACATTTTAAACAATGGCACCAAGAACATACACTGGGGAAAGGACAGTTTCTTCAATAAATGATGCTATAAAAACTGGATATCCATTCAAAAGAACGAAACGAGATTCCTCTCTCTCACCATATACAAAAATTAAGTCAAATGAATTAAAGACTTACATCTAAGATCTTAAACTATGAAACTACTAAAAGAAAACTTTGAGGAAACTCCAGGACATTGGACTGGACAAAGAGTTTTTGAGTAATACCCCACAAGCACAGGCAACCAATGCAAAAATGGATAAATGGGATCACGTCGAGTTGAAAAGCTTCTGCAAGGCAAAAAAAAAAAAAAAAAAAAAAAGAAAGAAAATTAAAAAAGTGAAGAGACAACACACAGAATGAGAGAAAATGTTTGCAAATTATCTATCTAACAAAGGATTAATAATCAGAATATATAAGGAGCTCAAACCACTCAATTTTTAAAAAATGTAATAAATCTGATTTAAAAATTAGGAAAAGATCCGAATAGACATTTCTCAAAAGAAGACACACAATGGCAAACAGATATATGAAAAGGTGCTCAACATCATTGATCATCATAGAAATGCAAATCAAAATTGCAATAAGCATCTGGTCGGTGCACCCAAGATGGCCGAATAGGAACAGCTCCAGCCTCCAGCTCTCAGCGTGAGCGACCTAGAAGACGGGTGATT
>NW_012102399.1:1301936-1302478 GCF_000951045.1 Mandrillus leucophaeus
TAACAAGGATATCCAGGAATTGAACTCAACTCTGCACCAAGTGGACCTAATAGACATCTACAGAACTCTCCACCCCAAATCAACAAAATATACATACTTCTCAGCACCTCATCACACTTATTCCAAAATTGACCCAAGCACTCCTCAGCAAACGTAAAAGAACAGAAATTATAACAAACTGTCTCTCAGACCACAGTGCAATCAAACTAGACCTCAGGACTAAGAAAATCAAAACCGCCCAACTACATGGAAACTGAACAACCTGCTCCTGAATGACTACTGGGTACATAATGAAAAGAAGGCAGAAATAAAGATGTTCTTTGAAACCAATGAGAACAAAGGTACAACATACCAGAATCACTGGGACACATTTAAAGCAATGTGTAGAGGGAAATTTATAGCACTAAATGTCCACAAGAAAAAGCAGGAAAGATCTAAAATTGACACCCTAACACCACAATTAAAAGAACTAGAGAAGCAAGAGCAAACACATTCAAAATCTAGCAGAAGGCAAGAAATAACTAAGATCAGAGCAGAACTGA
>NW_012102399.1:1306918-1307625 GCF_000951045.1 Mandrillus leucophaeus
ATTCCGCATATTCTCACTCATAGGTGGGAATTGAACAATGAGATCACTTGGACATAGGAAGGGGATCATCACACACCTGGTCCTATTGTGGGGAGGGGAGGGGGAGCCAATTATAATAAATCACTTCACACACAAATTATATTAGTTCTATTTCTCCAGAGTAACAAACAACTTCTTAAAGGTGCCACTTGACAGAACTTTAGTATAATTGTTCTACATAGATCTCACTTTCTTGGAACTAACCTAACTCTGTTGTTATTCGTTAAAATATAGACCACAGGCACAATGATTGACTTGACACATCACAGTACACTAGGTTAGCCTGCCATATTGGTGGCATACTAATAGCACCTGTTGAAAAGAAGCTAGTAAATATTTTGAATACCTTAACAAGGCATGTATATGAAAGTGAAAGAGAGATAACCCCATGAAGATCCAAGAGCTTTCCAGACTGATAAAATTTTTCTGGACCTTGCTGATATACCCTATAAAATTAAAGGGTCATTCTAGAAAACAGCATGGAGTTTTCTCAAAAAAAATAAAAATAGAACTTCCAAATGATTCAGTAGTCCAACTACTAGGGATATAGCCAAAGAAAATGAAATTAGTATATCAAAGAGATATCTGCACTACCATATTCATTGCAGCATTATTCACAATAGCCAATAGCCAAGTTATGGACTCAAACTGAGAGTCCATCAACAGAA
>NW_012102399.1:1308100-1311982 GCF_000951045.1 Mandrillus leucophaeus
AAGCCAGGCACAGTAGACTGGTGATTACCAGGGACTGGGAGGTGGGAAATTCTGAAGATGTCAGGCATAGGATACAAAATTTCAGTTTGACAAAAGGAACAAACTCAAGAAATCTGTTGTAACACATGGTGACTATAGTAAATAGTAATGTATATATAAAATCTTCAAAATCACTAAGAGTAGATTTTAGTGTTCTCACCACACACGCAAAAAAAATGATTAGTATGGAAGGTAATGTGCATGTTACTTAGCTTGATTGAGCCATTCAACAACATATATATATTTAAAAGCTAATGGTGTATTATAATAAATATATAAATATATACAATTTTAATTTGTCAATTTAAGAAATTAAGGGGAAGGTATGAACTTTGCATCCCCTAAAACTAAGAAAGTCATGGATTATTGATGGGACTCATTGGATTTTGGAGGCCATGTACTGCATATGGTAATTCTGCTCCAGTCTACATACCTGGTGACTACTAGTTTTGAGTGGGACCCATAGGAAGAAAGAACTGTGAGGT
The DNA here is from genome assembly GCF_000951045.1 of Mandrillus leucophaeus. Taxonomy (NCBI): domain Eukaryota; kingdom Metazoa; phylum Chordata; class Mammalia; order Primates; family Cercopithecidae; genus Mandrillus; species Mandrillus leucophaeus. The sequence continues at coordinate 1,308,625 of NW_012102399.1, forward strand.
AGGTTCAGGCTGAGGTTTACGTTGCCCTGTCACTTGGATTGTATTACTCAGCAAATTGGATGGTGCTAGAGGTATCTGTTGGATGAGGATATTGTGTGGTGTCCCTGTCATACCCTAAAAGAGTCACAGTGCGAACCATTATAGTTTGGAGCAAGAATAGAAAAACTTAGCATTTGGCGTATCTTCTGGAATGACATTGGGCCCCAGTAAAGACTGAACACCTGACCGTAGACAACAATGGGTTGTCCATAACAAATTGAGTATTATTACATTCTATGAGGCATATTTTGGGCTAGTACAAAAACAAGCCATTTCATGGTTGAAGACAAGAGTGAATCCAAGCAGATCCCAGAGGGTAAAAATAAAAACATGCCTGACTAGGTAAAGCAACAAAGGCCTCTAACTCTTTTGGAAATGAAAAGCTGAGTCATACTACCAGGCAAGTCATACCACTTGATCTGCTTAAATGCTGGCCAAGAGTGAGACACATCTAGAACATGTGGTGAAGAAAGGAGATTATGAGTATCAATTATGGCCTCAAGATCAGTTGCAGCAGCAAAGAACTCATTCCACTCATCATTCTATATTTTCTTTTGGAGAGATTGAAGCTAGCCACCACCTTGATGTTTTGGGGCTTAAGGACATGAATTATCTAAAAGCTACACATGACTGTATTGGGTAACCCTTGATGTCCACCTCTCAGCACCTATGTTACTCTAGCCCAGAGATTCTCAAAATGTAATCCCTGAGCCAACAGCCTCAGCATCACCCTGCCTCTATCCCCAGGTGATTCTGATGCACTCTGAAGTTTGAAAGCTACTGTAGACATTTCCGTGCCAATCAACATCAAGCAGGTATAATTTTCCAGGACATTATTTGAGCATCTATTACATTTTTGGTTCCCTAATGGCAGTGTATATACACTGGTTTGGCAGAAAGATCCATGGCACCGTGCATCTTATCTGGGGTTCTCTAGTTTTAGAGACTCCTTAATGATGTGGGAACAGAAAAAAAGGAGTGGGATTAAGATGATGGATTTCAAGCATTAAATAATACGCAGATATCTATAATAATGTCAGGCATTTTGAGATAACATGAGGAATTTTTTTTAAGTTTTATTTTTTTCTGGTGGAAGCTAGAGTTCAAGCATAGTTCTGGGGTAGACAGGTGAGAATCAAATGCTCCCACTAACAACTTTATACCATTTGAACGTTCTTCTTCCATTTTAATTCTCCTGATAATGAAAACAGTCCAGTCGCTGATCATCTGTATCATTTAAAAGATGACAATTTATCTAGATAAGCCGGTTATTTGTTTCATGGATGACTATTTTCTGTTAATAAATAGCACCAAACAATTATGCCATAACTCTTAAGATGGAGTGACTTTGCTACAAAATGATAGTCTTAACCAAAAATCACAGTGAAATACAGAAGTAATTAAAAATAGCATTTGACATACATTTTAATAAAATTTGTGACCAAATACAGCAACAGAATTATTCTTTTTCTCAATTTTCAAGTTGCACCATAAGTACTTTACATTCCAGGCAGTCACTCCCCTCATAGCAAGCAATGATGACCTGAAAGATGTGTTGTCACACTTGAGAAGATCCCTTAAGAGCAGCACAGCTATCATTACAGGCAACCTGAGGACTCTCAGTATGTTCTACATTAGAGAATATCTGTTATGTGTTAATTAAAGCTATATATAGAGGACAATATTACCTAATTAGGTTAACTGTATTCCAAGATCAACTTTTACTGAAGGAAAGGTTTCACCTGGAATTTTTACAAGGTTATTTAATTCTCCATTTGTCTGTTTAGGCATGAAGTAAAGGAAAGAATCAGATCCGTGATGACATTTCTATCTCTTTTTGCAAAACAAAACAAATCATTGAACATATGTTTTATAGAAAACTTCCACTGAACAGCATAGATCTTTGTACTAATTAATTTTTACTATTCTCTACCACATAAGTAAATCACTTATTTTCATATGTGAGGTAATCTGTGATAACATTATTTACAAGTTTCTTATAATCCTTGTATTATTTGTGGTTTCTAATGAAAGCATATGGTAGGTTAAAGAAAGACTTTTGGATGTGCTGGGTTAAGTTTTGGGTCTTGATTTAAAAGAAAATTATAAAGTTGAAAATTTTAAGAAGCTAAAATCATAAGATTGTTTATTTTTAGGGGAAACTGATGGAATTAAAATTACAATGTCATGGGAATATTTATATTTTTTTGACTCTATAAATAAAAGAAGCTAAAAGTTAGTAATCTCAATTAAAGTTGAAGAAATGAGCATATGATACAGTACAATAAATGTGAGATGTAAACCCTGATATTATATTCATTTGCATTAAAAATATAACCTTTTCAATATATGTTCATTGGTTGCCTACTAAGTAAAGCTACACACAATGAATATATGATGGGATTTGGCCTACAGGTAACATATTTTCAAACTGAAAAAATAAACTTTGCTTGTAAGTATATTATGATTAAAAAAGGAACACATAATACATTAGAGGTGTCAAGAAAAAGTATTTTCTGCACTAGAATTTATGTCTCTTTTAATGCAGTAAGCTCAGTGCTTCTCAAAAACACTTGGGTCAGAGTAGATCTTCAAGTGATATTTGTTTTGATAATGAGTGAAAAAATGGGATACGGTTTGTCTTTACGTCCCCACCCAAATCGTATCTTGAATTGTAATCCCATAATTCCAAAATGTTTAGGGAGGGACCCTGTGGGAGGTAACTGAATCATGGGGTTGGTTCCGCCCATGCTTCTCTTGTGATAGTAAGTGAGTTCTCATGAGATCTGATGGTTTTATAAGGGGCTTCACCCCTTCACTAGGTTCTCATTTTCTCTACTGCCACCTTGTGAAGAGGTGCCTTCCACCATGATTGTAAGTTTCCTGAGGCCTCCCCAGCCATGCAGAACTGAGCCAATTAAACCTCTTTTCTTTATAAATTACCTGGTCTTGGATATTTCTACATGGCAGCAAGAGAATGAACTAATACAGAATGAATTAAAGACTTATTTTGGAAAAAGTGGTTTATAATGATCTAGCAGTTGTTAACACCTCTTCAAGATATGAGATAGTTAACATGAGAAATATTTTATGTTTTCAATAAAGTTCTATTTACTACAAGTATTAGCTTTAAAACTATCAAAATGAGGGAAATGACAATCCATTGGAAACCTTTCTTTTTTCTCAGCATTTTTTTCTCTATTTCCTCGGGCCCACATCTTTTCTAACTGCCAATATACCAAAACTTCCCTTTAATAAATTATTTAAGAAGGAATGTTATTATTTTGCTCTTAAAATTTTTCATTCTGAATTATAAAGG
>NW_012102399.1:1312282-1314689 GCF_000951045.1 Mandrillus leucophaeus
CTAGCTGGAACTACAGGCGGCCGCCACCACGCCCGGCTTATTTTTTGTGTTTTTAGTAGAGAGAGGTTTCACCGTGTTAGCCAGGATGGTCTGGATCTCCTGACCTTGTGATCCGCCTGCCTCCCCCTCCCAAAGTGCTGGAATTACAGGCGTGAGCCACCTCGCCTGGCCTTATTTTTTTCTTTTAGTTCACAAATATTAATCAATTAGGACCATTGTGAGCATACAAACATAATCTGTATTTACTTTGTCTAATATTTTTAAACTATCATTGGAATAGTTTCTTATAAAACATATCTAAGTAAAAAGTTACAACCATGTTTTTGTTGGTATTTAAAAATAATAAATGTAAGTGTAAAACAAAATATTTTTCATAAGTTTTTTTAAAAAACAAAAATTATAGAATAAAGAAGAGAAAAAAAAACTTTGTAACTCAATGTTACCAACATTTTAGATTTAACTGCAAATATAGATTAGGTTTAGAAGAAGAGATGTTAATATTTTCATTGTAGGAGCATGATATTACTAATATAAACACTATATTGCTTGCTATGGACTGAGTTGTGCCTCCTCACAATTCATATGTTGAAACTCAACCCTCAGTGTGGTTCTATTTTGAGACGGGGCCTTTGGGAAGTAATTAGCTTTAAGTGAGATCATGATGGTAAAAGGTTCTCATGATGGGATTAGTGCCCTTATCAGAAAAGATCAAAGAGCTGGCACTCTTTCTCTCTTTCTAGCATGTGAGAAGAACAGCAAGAAAACTGGGGTCTACCAGAGAAGATGGAAGCCCTTACCTGAAACTGAGTCAGCCGGCATCTTGATCTTGGACTTCCAAATCTCCAAAACTGTGAGAAATAAATGTCAGTTGTTTAGACCACCTAGTCTATGGTATTTCGTTATAGCAGCCCAAGCAGACCAAGACACTACTTTTTTACCTTTAAAAAATTTACACTTTCTGTAGATTAACAATCAGCTTAGTATTGATAAAGATAGAATATATCATTTCAAAAATAAAACATTGGTTTGGCAACATATATTTATCTTTTTATAAAATGGGAATATGACCCAAGTAGCATGTGTTAGCCTAAGATATATTTATTTTGTCATCAATGTAGTGCTAAGTAATAGTTTTAGTAGTATATGTTCAAAATTTTAGAATTAAACTTTCTATACACTGGAGCAGTCCTATACATTTTGGAAGACATTTAGGTACAGTATCTTTGAAATATTAAGGCAGTTTCATTTATAACTTGAAGTGTCAGTTCCCACTGATTTGTAGTCTTTCCCACAGATTAAAGATTAATGATTTCCAGGCACGAGAACATAGGAAAATTCTCTTTTTTGTCTTCAATATTACCTCTTTTGAAGGAAATCTCTTTAATGTTTGGCTTGTTTCCAGTAAAAATCAAAAGGAGACAGAATCTGGGATAGCAGTTGGCAGCCTGGTCATTGTCAAGAACCATGAAGGGTCTGAGATTTTATCCTACTTATCCACTAACAAGTTAATCTGTTATGAACTCATAGAAGCTGGCAGAAGACTTGAGACTCCAGGATCAGAGACAAAGGATTTTATTCCTGACGGCAATAGCAGCATCCAGAGTCTCAGTCTTTGTTCCAGTTCCTTGAGCTCCAGTTCCCAAAAGTCAAAGCAAGCAGGGTCAGGTGATACCTGTGAACACAGTGGGTTGTGTTCTAGGAGAGCAGTCTGAGTTTGGGGAAGCCAAGTCTTTTATAAGAGGCAGTAAGCCTGTCTAATCTTGACCCCAGAGGGAGACATCATCATTATTATATCAGACAGTGAACAGAGTGATCCTTGGTTTCTGAGAGAGACACTATCTCTAATTTCCACCTGTTTGTTATCCAAATATCCCTGCAAAGATATTCCGGAGCAGACAGTCTATGCTTCTACTCACAAGAAGTACACAAATGCTAGAGACCCATCATCAATTTTCTCCTCACAGAGATAAAATAAAAACATTAAGATAAAAAAAAGAGTTTATAAAAATAACCAAGCACACATATTATATATCAGGCAATGGACTAGGCTCTAGGATAGACCACAAGCATACTTCCTCCTCAGAAAGTTCACATTTTTCTCAGAGTCAAAAATAAGCTTAACGCAAGGCAAACCTTCACAGGCCATTACACGAGAGAAAAGAACATACTACAGTGTGGAAAAAAATTTTGCCTAGAAAAATGAGGAAGGTGTCAAAAAATTTAGCAATTGCTATGTACTTAATGATGAGTAGGTTTTTTAATACTTAGAGAAAAAGTGAAAGAAACCATTCTGGGGGAATAAAAGATGAAATTTAATAGTGCTTCTTTTGGAAAAAGCAAGTAGGAAGGCATGGTGAAGAGAAGCAGAAGATGACACTATTTTAATGTAACTTAGAGCTAGATTGTG
>NW_012102399.1:1317504-1322057 GCF_000951045.1 Mandrillus leucophaeus
ACACTGGAGCAGTCCTATACATTTTGGAAGACATTTAGGTACAGTATCTTTGAAATATTAAGGCAGTTTCATTTATAACTTGAAGTGTCAGTTCCCACTGATTTGTAGTCTTTCCCACAGATTAAAGATTAATGATTTCCAGGCACGAGAACATAGGAAAATTCTCTTTTTTGTCTTCAATATTACCTCTTTTGAAGGAAATCTCTTTAATGTTTGGCTTGTTTCCAGTAAAAATCAAAAGGAGACAGAATCTGGGATAGCAGTTGGCAGCCTGGTCATTGTCAAGAACCATGAAGGGTCTGAGATTTTATCCTACTTATCCACTAACAAGTTAATCTGTTACGAACTCATAGAAGCTGGCAGAAGACTTGAGACTCCAGGATCAGAGACAAAGGATTTTATTCCTGACGGCAATAGCAGCATCCAGAGTCTCAGTCTTTGTTCCAGTTCCTTGAGCTCCAGTTCCCAAAAGTCAAAGCAAGCAGGGTCAGGTGATACCTGTGAACACAGTGGGTTGTGTTCTAGGAGAGCAGTCTGAGTTTGGGGAAGCCAAGTCTTTTATAAGAGGCAGTAAGCCTGTCTAATCTTGACCCCAGAGGGAGACATCATCATTATTATATCAGACAGTGAACAGAGTGATCCTTGGTTTCTGAGAGAGACACTATCTCTAATTTCCACCTGTTTGTTATCCAAATATCCCTGCAAAGATATTCCGGAGCAGACAGTCTATGCTTCTACTCACAAGAAGTACACAAATGCTAGAGACCCATCATCAATTTTCTCCTCACAGAGATAAAATAAAAACATTAAGATAAAAAAAAGAGTTTATAAAAATAACCAAGCACACATATTATATATCAGGCAATGGACTAGGCTCTAGGATAGACCACAAGCATACTTCCTCCTCAGAAAGTTCACATTTTTCTCAGAGTCAAAAATAAGCTTAACGCAAGGCAAACCTTCAGAGGCCATTACACGAGAGAAAAGAACATACTACAGTGTGGAAAAAAATTTTGCCTAGAAAAATGAGGAAGGTGTCAAAAAATTTAGCATTTGCTATGTACTTAATGATGAGTAGGTTTTTTAATACTTAGAGAAAAAGTGAAAGAAACCATTCTGGGGGAATAAAAGATGAAATTTAATAGTGCTTCTTTTGGAAAAAGCAAGTAGGAAGGCATGGTGAAGAGAAGCAGAAGATGACACTATTTTAATGTAACTTAGAGCTAGATTGTGCAAGTTTCTCAGTTTCATAAATCAAAGATTCACAATTGGGGTGTGTGGGGTTTTCATATTTGAAATGGAGATTATAGGGAGAGGAAATAAAAGGAATTTAGTTGCTTAGAGGAAAACATTTCTATGCAGAGATTCTCATGTCTTTTTCTATTTTTCGTTTGCAAGTTGAAAATAGCTTTTTTTTTTTTTTTTTTTAAGATGGAGTCTTCACTCTGTCGCCAGGCTGCTGGAGTGCAGTGGTATGATCTTGGCTCACTGAAACCTCTGCATCCTGGGTCCAAGCGATTCTTCTACCTCAGCCTCCCAAGTCACTGGGACTACAGATGTGTGCCACCATGCCCAGCTATTTTTTTTATTTTTAGTGGAGACGGAGTTTCACCATTTTGGCCAGGATGGTCTCGATCTCCTGACCTTGAGATCCACCCACTTCGGTCTCCCAAAGTGCTGGGATTACAAGCACTTGCTAACTACTTACTTTATGCTTTATATGTTGTATACTTAACTTACCCTTGACATATTGAATAATTCTGCCCATGCCTTACCAGCTTTAGCTTACTGGGTTCATATTTGTACTTGAAACATATTAAACATTTTGCCTATGATTTATATTCGATTCTTATGTAATAGAGTTGAATGTTCTCAAAGGAAATGTACATTATGAAAGTGAGATAAAGAGTCATTTGCATACCAATTGAGCTGCAAAGTTAGCAAGATATTCTGATAAATAGGTTTGGGAGTCAGGGTGAGGAAGACAAAGATGTCAAAAATATTTCTTATGTTTCCAACTTGAGCATTTGCATAAATCATACTGAGTTACATAATACAGGGATTGAGATAATGGTAGTTGAAACCATAATTGTGGGTGAGTGCTCCCAGGGAAAGCTGTCAAGGCAACCTTGAGAAAACCAAAAGTCAGGGAGTCAGTGGGAAGTATTTAATATAAATGAGATAGAGAAGAAAATGTCGGAATAGCTAGGGGATACCAGGAGAATGCCCTTGTATTGAAGACAAAAGGCCAAAGCCCTTTAAAAAAAAAGATTGCTCTATCATATTCAACATCAAAATTAGGTCCAGGACCAAAGACTTTAATAGACAACTCTGTAAAAATACATACATACATACATACATATATATATATAGGAATATATATGAAAGCTATATAAACATGTAAGAAGACACTCCACATCATATGTCATCAGGAAATGCATACTAAAACAATAATGAGATATCACTACATACCTATTAGAATAGCTAAAACTCAAAACACTGACAATGATATATGTAGGTGAAGATGTGGAGCAACAGGAACTCTCATTCATTTCTGGCGGGAATGTGAAATGATATAGCCACTTTGGAAGACAGTTTGACAATTTCTTACAAGACTAAATATGTTATTTTCATACAATCCAGCAATGACACTCCTTGGTATTTACCCAAATGAGTTGAAAACTTATGTCCACACAAAATTCTGCACATGGTTGTATATAGCAGCTTTAGTCATAATTTTCAAAACTTGAAAGCAACCAAAATGTTTTTTAGTACATGAATGGATAAATCAACTATAAACAGTTGATTTCAGACAATAGAATATTATTAAGCACTAAAAAGAAATGAACTATGAAGCCATGAAAAGACATGAAGGAAATTTAAATGCATATTTATAGGTAAAAGAATCCACTTTTAAAAAGCTATCTACTGTATAATTTCAGCTACATGACATTCTGTAAAAGGCAAAACTAGGAAGATCATAAAAAGTACCAGCGGTTTCTAGGTGATAGAAGGAAAAGAGGGAGAAACAGGTGGGGTATAGAGGATTTTTAGACAGTGAAACTACTCTGTATTATATTACAATGATGAAAGTACATCGTTAAGACTTTATCCAAACACATAGAATGTACAACACTAAGACTGACTCTAATGTAAACTGTGGACTTTGGGTGACCAGAAAAATTAGGTCAAGTTTACCTGGACAAAAAAGAAAGTGCTCAATAGGTTCTGTGGTAGGATAACTTATGATGGGATTAGCCAATGTTTATTCTTACAGAATTCTCTTTTTCCTCATGCCAATGCTATGTATTGTTCCTAGTCTTAGCAAGTTTTAAGGGAAGAAGAGGAGCCACTTGAAGTGAAGTTTCTCAGTTTTTTTTTTTTTTTTTTTTGAAAGCCTAGATCATGGTAGATACCATAAATAAGAGCAAAAGTGAGGAATTCTTTTGAGGACAAGGAGACAATGAGAACATGTCCACCATATTCCTAAAAGGGGAAGGTGGGTGAGTCCTTCAGTAGACACACCCTGCTCCCTGCCTTGTTTGGTGTTCTGTGGAAATCCTACACTTTAGAATGGATGAAGTCAGAGATGCTGAACCCTAGGTACAGGATTCTCATTCTCAAAAATGATGTCTTGGTCCCAGGAGTAAATGATTTCAAAGCATCAGAGAATCTGCACTAAAAAGCTCCATGTCCGCTTGAACATGAAATTGCTTGTCTCTAACCAGCGTCACAGAAGACTCTAAAGATCTCTTCAGTGCAAGGTCCTGGAGGATCTTGCAAGATGGAGATTGATTATCTTAAGAGCTGAGTAAAATATGGCTTATAACTAGAATTAGGTTGATTTAAAGAATCAATGTATTAAATTAAATTGTGATATATTTCTTGTATATCTGAGTTTGTAGATCAAGATTCTTATACCTACAATTAGAGAATTAAGCAATTAAGGAGTCAATAGTGCAAGTTCAGCAGAACAATGAGAAAGTACACATTGAGCAGAGAACAAGAAGTAAGAAAGTTTGAGAAGGAGGAGAACAAAACTGAATGGGAGCTTGATAGTAAAAGAAAACTTGGTTATGCTTACTGGCTGAGAAAAAGAACCAACAGGCAGGGAAACAGAGTGAAAAGGAAAAGGGCACAGAAAATTCTCTGTATACACAAACACTATACATGTACAGACAATACTATTTTTCTTTCTGTTGAAGCCTCCTTACATTGAAGATGCATACATCTCTAACTGGTCTTTGATAAGCTATCATCTAAAATGTCTTAACTCCTGGATTTCCTTTGCTATGACAAGCCCATGCAACCCTAACCTGCACTCTGTCTCTCGCTCTCTCTCTCTCTCTCTCTTTCTTTTTGAGATGGAGTCTCACTCTGCTGCTCAGGCTGCTCACTGCAGCCTCAGCCTCCTAAGTGCAAGCAATTCTACTGCCTCAGGCTCCCCAGTAGCTGGGATTACAGACACCCACCACTACGCCTGTCTCTTATACACATCTAGATGTGTATAAGAGACAGGCTTTATATGTTGTATACTTAACTTACCCTTGACA
>NW_012102399.1:1322107-1356015 GCF_000951045.1 Mandrillus leucophaeus
CAAGCAATTCTACTGCCTCAGGCTCCCCAGTAGCTGGGATTACAGACACCCACCACTACGCCTGGCTAATTTTTGTATATTTAGTATAGACAGGGTTTCAGCATGTTGGCCAGGCTGGTCTCGAACTCCTGACCACAGATGATCCACCCACCTTGGCCTCCCAAAGTGGTGGGATTACAGATGTGAGCCATTGTGCCTGGCCGGCCTGCTCTCTTTCTGTCTGTCTTTAAGCTTTTCTCCAAAGATATAAGGTAAATTTAATTCAGTTCAACAGTTTTGACCTGTTTGTTGTGTTTATTGATTGCCCAGCCACTGATTAAGCACTTCACCATCCTACTTGCTCTTCATCTGTAGCTTCTTCTCTCAGAGTTGAAAGGAATCATTCTCAGGCTGTTCAGGTCTTCTGGTCAGTAGGAAGATCCCTCCTTTGATGAAACTGTGGATGAACCAATACTTGTTAGGTTCCCTTTAGGGAAGGAGTCCCACTTCACTACTTTTTATGTAGGAATTTTGTAAATAAAGACACCATGCCTATGTTGTGAAGTCATGTCTAAGGAATTCGGTTTATTATTTACTGGCTAATGAAAGATAAGGATTTTGTCAATGGCAATAAATGATAGCCCTAATTTTATTGCAGGGAGGGAGAGGGAACAGATCTAAATATCCTGCTAAAACATGACATTAGTTTCATGCTTTTAATTTAAATGAGGGCATTTTGCAATATTTGGCCTGAGATAGTATACATTTATCAAAACTCAATGGCATTGGCTCGGGTTTTCTTCTGTACTTGTGGAGGGGATGTGCACATCTCATTGTTGGCAGCTGCTGAAGCTAGGAATATGGAGATTCCTCTCCGTGTGCACAAGGAACAGAAGTTAGGCCCAATCAATCCTTGCTCAGGCACTTACTGTGACCTGGACAAGTCCCTGAATTAAAATTTCCTTAACTACATCTAAAATGGGGTGACTAGTACCTATTCTGAAGAATTATGAATATATGCAGAACACTGAGACAGTTGTCTGTGTTAAGAAAAAGTAACTACTCTGGTTAATATTAATTATCAGGCTGCTGCTAAATGGTATCTGCCACAGACATTTTGGAGGCAGAGGGTGAAGGGTAAAATATTTACCATGATCTCCATCATCTATCCCAAACACTCATTTCTGCTGCACTTCCTTCATTTTTGTAAAAAGCTGGAACTCTCCCCACAAAAATAAACGTAAACCCAATTCATTCATTTCTTAATTTTGCTTTTTAAGCAAATGCTCACATTTTAGTATGCTACAGGGTAACTGAACATTGTGGAGTTTGGGAGGCCTATAGGGGTCAGGCAGCACTGCAGAGATTGGGTTAACATTAGGTTTATCTTGAACACTCACCTCAAAGGTTTCTAATACCTTAGTAAAAATTTCCCCAGACTCTCCACCCCAACACCTCCCAGTTCATTGTTGGTGTTGTTTTTTTTCCTTACTGTTGCTTCTTGTTACATATCTTATTCTTGTACTATCCTACTATATTATGTGGTTCACATGACTGTCCATCTACTTACATAATGAGCCCACAGACTTTGCCTTTGACTTTTACTACTAAGAAGCTGCTCAATAAATGCATGCATTAATTCATAAGTAGAATTCTGAACAAATTAATTAATACCATTGGAGAGGTGCAGACAGGTTATGAAACTGTAGCCTAGTTTAATTAGAGCAGGGAACCAGCCATCTTCACCTCCACAAGGACAATTTGAAGGCAAGTTCCAGGACATGCATGCTTTAGGTGTTAACTGGAACAGAGGTTGCACTGGAGACTAAGAACAAAAGGGTGGACATTTAGGGGGCACTGGGCTGCTTTAGAACCTTTTTTTTCCTCCTGGGATTCACTTTCCTACACCATCCCTTACCCTTATTCACCTAGCACCGATCCTGATAGTTTCCATTACCTGAGAGACTTTAATCTGCATAACAAGACGTGTATTCACCAGGACTCCTCCCTTCAGCCTCCCATGACTTGTGGCACCACCTCCCAGAAGCCCCAAGTCCCTGTTCCTTTCTGTAGCCCAGGATGCTATAGAAGCTTTAGTCACCTGATCCTTCTTCAAGTCTCATTTTGTGGAACTCCCTCGCATGTGTACATCACTAAATATATTTTCCTCCTGCTAATCTTATGTCTTATATCAATTTGATTCATATTCCAGCCAAGGAACCTAGAAGAGTTGAAAGAAGCCATTTTTCACTCCCCTACATTAACTTCTTCAAATTTTAGTTCACTCACATGTATAATGGAGATATTTGTGCAGTGTTATGTTCCTCATAAGGTTCTCAAGAAGATGAAATCTAGAATATCTTAAAAATGGAACAAATGCTTTTGTTGTTATTGTGGTTACAATTAACCCTTGAACTTGACTACTAACAGGCTATTGTTGACTGAAATTCTTACTGATAACATAAACAGTTGATTAACATATATTTTGTATGTTACATGAATTATATGCTGTATTCTTACAATGAAGTAAGCTAGACAAAATGGTATTAAGAAAATTGAAATAAAGTGAAAATATATTTACTTATATTTCATTAAGTGAAAGTGGATCATCGTAAAGGTCTTCATCGACACAATCTTCATATTGATTAAGCTTAGGAGAAGGAGGAAAAGGAGGGGTTCTTGCTGCCTCAGAGGTGGCAGAGCTGGAGGAAAATTTATGTGTAAGTGAACCCATGTAGTCCAAACCTGTGTTCTTTAAGGGCCAACTGTATTTTGATTTATGAGTATTTGCTTAAAAGTCAACAATATCTTTTACCACTGGTAGTGTATATATATATTCTTTCATATTCAACTTAGAATAGACTTCTTATATTTGACTGAGAAGAATTTTCTTATGTCTTTAAAGAAAATATGGGAACACAGGCAAGATGGTGGACTAGACGCAGCCAGGAGGAACATCTGCCGTTGAGGGACTGGGACATCAGGAAGACTGGTGCACTCCCACTAGGTCTTCAAAGGGAAGGTATTGAGAGAAGACAGAGGGAGGACATAGACACTGGACTTAAGAGGGAGAAAACTGGGAACCCTGCACAGGGCTACTGCACACTCATTCTTGGCCCTCAAGGGATCTTGGGGAGGGGGTGACTTGAGCAGGCAAGGAGAAACCTGTTCTCACCATGGATCCCTGGAATCCTGGCAGCAGGAGACCCCACAATCCCCATAGACACTTGAGCTGGCATGGAGAGTTGCTTAGAGAGCTGGTAGGGGCCAGACTCCAACCTGTGCAGAGCCCAGATGGTTTGACATGAGAACATCTGCAGCGTAGCATGGCCAGCGATACCAACCCCTCAAGACTTACCATGCTCCCCTAGGAAATTTTTAACCTTAGGGTAATCATTGGACCTGAAGATAGCCGGGCATTCTTGCCAGTGAGATGGGACCAGTCCAACCTGAGCACCTCCTTGTCTGTTGGTCTCTCCCAGAGTCCTAGCTTGCCTGTGCCTGCTTGCAGTGCAGCCTTGGATGCCCAACTGGGATGACTCCTGGGGACCTGCATGAGAACTGCTGCACTGGCAGAATGCACCTGACCATTGGAGAGCTCCATCAATATGCACCAGCCCACTCACACCCTCTCCCCACAGAAGCCTCTCTCATGCCTGTTTGCTGGCACACACTCATCCATGGCTCCCATTACTTTGCTGGTGCATGTGTGCACAGGTAGACCTCACCTCTCCTCCCCAATAGGTTCATGTGTGTGTGTGTGTGCGCGCACACACCCACTGTGCCACTGCTGATGGTATAAGCACAACCTGCTCTCTCCTTCACCATACCAACACTGCTGGTGCAAACATGCACATGGGGACTCGTGGGTCCACTCCCCTACCCTGCACCACCATTGTCACTGGTGCAAATGCATGCACAAAGGCCAGTGGCTGTGCATTGCCATTGCTGCCAGAGCAAACCCGTGCACAGAGGCTGTCAGCCCCACACTTACCAGTGCCCCGCCCCCACACCAAGACTTGTCAGTGCAAATGTGCAGACAGGTGCTAGTGGTTCCACTTCACATTATGCTACCACTGCTCTCACAGCCAAAGCCTGCACAGAGGCTGGTAGCCCTGTGCCCATGCCCTGCCCGAGATCATGAGCATGCATCCTGCATGCCACTGCTGCTGCTGGCATTTGTGAATGAGCCTGGATCCTGCCGCTACCCCCCAAAAAACTGCTTTGACTGATACCACCCATCGAAGTGTTGTGGCCAGCAGTCTAGGAACACCTCGACCTCTCCTGTGCAACAGGATCCTAACCTCACGGGAGCAGAGAATAAGGCAAAGGTCCCTATACCAGCCCCACAGAGTGAGAACATGTAGCCCAGAGAGCTGAGCTGAGCCTTGGCCCTCTAAAATATTCCTGAAATGAAGTCAATTAACTAAGCCTACCTTATACCATAATCAATCCACCAAGGATATGAAAATGAAAGTAGAAAAATCCCATCCAAAGAACAGCAACTTCAAAAATTGAAGAAAATCAGCCCACAAAGATGAGAAGGAACCAGCACAACAACTCAGGAAGCTCAAAAAGCAGAGTGTCTTCTTACCTCCAAATTACCATACTAGTTCCCCAGCAACGATTCTTAACCAGGCTGAAATGACTGAAATGACATAAATAGAATTCAGAATGTAGACTGAAACCATTATCAAGATTGAGGAGAAAGCTAAAACCCAATTCAACAATTCTAAGGAATATGTAAAATAATACGGGAGATGAAAGACAAAATGGCCACTTGAAGAAAAAAACAAACTTATCTGATAGAGTTGAAAAACTCGCTTCAAGAATTTCAGACTACAATTGCAAGTACTAACAGGAGACTCATCCAAATTGAGGAAACAATCTCAGAACTTGAAAACAAGTTCACCAGAATAACGCAGTCAGTTAAAAATACATAAAAAGTAATAAAGAAATATGAACAAGACCTGAGAAATGTGGAATTGTGTAGAGAGACCAAATCTATGACTCATTGGCGTCTCTATAAGAGAAACAGAGAAAACAAGCAACTTGGAAAACATTTCACGACATGTTTCATGAAAACTTCCCAAACCTCACTAGAGAGGCCAACATTCAAATTCAGGAAATTTAGAGAACCCCAGCAAAATACTACAAAAGAAGACTACCTCCAAGACAGATAGTTATCAGGTTTTCCAAGGTCAAATTTAAAGAAAATGTTGAAGGCAACAAGAGGGAAGGGGCAGGTAACCTACAAAGGGGAACCTTCATCAGGCTAACAGTGAAGCTTTAAGCAGAAACACTAAGCCATAATAGACTGGAGGCCTATAATCAGCATTATTACAGAAAGGAAATTCCAACCAAGAATTTTATATTCAGCCAAACTAAGCTTCATAAGTGAAGGAGAAATAATAACCCTTTTAGATAAGCAAATGCTAAGGGAATTCTTTACTACCAGACCTGCCTTACAAGAGGTCCTGAAGGAAGTGCTAAATATGGAAAGGAGAGACTATTACCAGCCACTACAAAAACATGTTTACGTATATAAACCAGTGACACTACACGCCAATCACACAAACACATCTGTTTAATAACCAACTAAAAACAGGATCACGGGATCAAATCCAAACATATCAATACTATCCTTGAATAAAAATGGGCTAAGTGCCCCAATTAAATAAATGGCAAGTTCGATAAAGAAGCAAGACCTAACAGTATGTGGTCTTCAAGAGACCTATCTCACATGCAGTGACCCCATAGACTCAAAGTAAAGGAGTGAAGAAAAATCTGTCAAATGAATAGAAAACAGAAGAAAAGCAGGAGTTGGTATTCTAATTTCAGACAAAACAGACATTTAAAGATAAAAAAGACAAAGAAGGCAATTACATGATGGTCAAGAGTTCAATTCAATAAGAAGACCTAACTATCCTAAATATATATGCACCCAACAGAGAAGCACTCAGATTCATAAAGCAAGCACTTAGAGACCTACAAAGAGACTTAGGTAACCACACAATACTGGTAGGATACTTCAACACCCCATTGACCATGTTAGACAGATCATGGAGGCAGAAAACTAACAAAGATATTCAGTACCTGAACTTGACACTGGACCAAATGGACTTAATAGACATCTATAGAATGCTCCACCCCGAAACAAAATACATATTCTTCTTATCTGCACATGACACATGCTCTAAAATCGACCACACAATCAGTCACAAAATGATCCTCAGCAAATTAAAAAAAAAAAATGAAAACACATGAAACATATTCTAGGACCACAGTACAATAAAAATAGAAATCAATGTTAAGAAAATTCCACAAAATCATACCATTCCACAGAAATTAAATAACCTAATCCTGAATGACTGCTAAGCAAATAATGAAATTAAGGGGAAATCAAAACCCGGCAGAGACACAACAAAAAGAGAGAACATCAGATGAGTAACTTTGATGAATATCGATGCAAAAATCCTCAACAAAATACTGGCAAACCAAATCCAGCAGCATATCAGAAAACGTATCCACCATAATCAAGTAGAATTTATCCCTAGGATGCAAAGTTGGTTCAACATACACAAATTAATGAATACGATTCATCACATAAACAGAGTGAAAACTAAAAAGCATGTGATCATCTCAATAGAAACAGAAAAAGCTTTTGAAAAAGTTCAACATCCCTTCATGTTAAAAACCCTCAGTAAACTAGGCACTGAAGGAACATACTTCAAAATAATAAGAGTTATCTATGAAAAACCTACAGCCAACATAATGCTGAAAAGGCAAAAGCTGAAAGCATTCCTCTTGGCAACTGGAACACGACAAGGATGCCCTCTCCCACTCCTATTGAACAAAGTACTGGCATTCCTGACCAGAGCAATCAGGAAAGAGAAAGGAATAAAAAGCATCCAAATAGGAAGAAAGTGTTTCAAACTATCCCTGTTTACAGATGATGTGATTTTATTTATAAATATTTTATTAATATTTATTTTAAATAAATATTTATAAATATTTATTTAAAATAACATACTTTATTTATAAATCATATCATCTGCAAACAGGAACAGCTTGCAGGGTTTTTTCCCAGAGAATCTGTGGGCTTTTTCAGATAGAATCAGAGATCAAGCTATCCATTTGTAAACAGGGATAGTTTGACTCCCTGATTCTATATAAAAAACTCAATAGTCTCAGCCCAAAAGATGGCTTGGTTTAATAACCACCTTCAGCAAGTTTCAGGAAACAAAATCAATGTATAAAAATGAGTAGCATTTCTATGCACCAACAACATGCAAGCTGAGCACCAAATCAAGAACATCATCCCATGTACAATGGACATGAAAAGATTAAGTACTTAGAAATACAACTTAACCAGGGAAGTGAAAGATCTCTATAAGGAGAATTGCAAAACACTGCTGAAAGAAATCAAAGATGACACAAACACATGGAAAAACATTCCATGGCCATGGATAAGAAAAATCAATATTTTAAAATGGCCGTGTTGCCCAAAGCAATTTACAGATGCAATGCTGTTCTTATCAAACTACCAATGACATTCTTCACAGAATTAGTAAAAAACAAAACAAAACAAAACAACAAAAACATATTTTAAGATTCATACGGAATGAAAAAGAGACCAAATATCTAAGGCAATCCTAAGAAAAAAGAACAAAGCTGAAGGCATGACATTACCCAACTTCAAACTATACTACATGGCTACCAAAACAGCATGGTACTCATATAAAAACAGACACTTAGACCAATTGAACAGGATAGAGTCCAGAAATAATACCACAAACTTACAACCATCTGATCTTCAACAAAGTTGAATTTGTTGAAAGCAGTAGGAAAAGGACTCTCGTCATATATAAAAATTAACTTAAAGTGGATTAAAGATTTAAATGTAAGACTTCAAATTATAAAATTCCTGGAGGAAAACCCAGAAAATACTTTTCTATACATTGGCCTGGGCAAATAATTTGTATGACTAAGTTTTCAAAAGCAAACACAACAAAAACAAAAATTGACAATTGGGACCTAATTAAACTAAAGAGCTTCTGCACAGCAAAAGAAACTGCCAACATAATAAACAGGCAACCTACAGAATGGGAGAAAATACTTGCAAACTATGAATCCAACAAAAGTCTAACATCTAGAATCTATAAAGAACATAAACAAATGTCCAAGCAAAAACCAACCCCACTAAACAGTGGGAAAATACACGGAGAGACACTTTTCAAAATAAGACATATATGTGGCCAACAAGCATATGAAAAAATCCTCAGGATCACCATTCCTTGGAGAAATGCAAATCAAAACCACAATGATACATCATCTCTCACTAGTCAAACTGCTATTATTAAAAAGTCAAAAAATAACAGATTTTGGCAAGTTTGTAGAGAAAGAGGAATGCTTATACAATGCTGGTGGAAATGTAAATTATTTTAGTTACTATGGAAAGTAGTTTGGCAATATCTCAAAGAACTCAAAGCAAAAATTATTCAACCCAGTAATCCTATTATTGGATGTATACTTAAAAGGAATAATCTACTGTAAAGACACATGCACGTGTATGTTCATCACAGTATTATTCACAATAGGAACAACATGAAATCAACCTAAATGCCTATCAATGGTAGAGTGGATTAAAAAAATTTGGTACATTTGCACCATTGAATAATACACAGCCATAGAAAAGAATGAGAGTATGTCCTTTGCAGCAACATTGATGGAGCTGGAGGCCATTAACCTAAGCAAACTAACACAAGAACAGAAAACCAAATACCACATGTTCTCACTTATAAGTGGGAGCTAAACATTGAGTACATATGGACACAAAGATACAAACAAAAGACATGGGCACCTACTCAAGGGTAAAAGAAGGGAGGAAGAAGAGGATTGAAAAACTACCTATTGGGTACTATGCTTATTAATCTGTACACCAAAGCTCTGTGACATGCAATTTACCTATATAACAAACCTGCACATGTTCCCTTGGACCTCAAATAAAAGTTAAAAAAATTAATGAAAAAATGCATAACTTTTTCCTTAAACTACAAAACATTGCAAAGGGAAATTAAGGAAAATCTGAATCAATGGAGAGCGATTGTATATACACTGATCAGAAAATTCAATATTTTAAAAATAACAATTTTACTCAAACTGCTGTATATATTTAATGCAATGTCAATAAAATCTTAAAGAGAATCCTGTTCTACTCCCCCCAAATATAAAGTAAAATAATGTATTAATGATAATATAAATTATTCTTAATTGAGCCCTACCTGTCAAACTTTGTGTAAACATCTTATGATGATTATTTCATTGACTTAATTCCATAAATACATGTAAATCATGTAGTACTGGAGGCAGATTTCAAAAATAATTTTTGTCACTTATATGTAGCTAATGAATGAAGTTCCGAAAATGGCAAACTTTTTGAAATTCTAGATAGTATCACTACGTGAAAGTGCATTTCGACAGTTTCTCAATGGAGTTTAAAACTCACTCTTCTCCCCACAAATGATGAAAAATTGCTTCTCTGTAAGTACTGATTCAAATTATTTTTGGAAAGGAGCAAGGTTCATTACATGTACTAAAATAAATAAATGCTGTAAGTAAGGAGTGCTTCAGCCTCATGAAAATTTGCAGCTTGTTTGAATGGTTTTCAGGACAATAGCAACAAACTCCTTTTTCCATACTTAACCTGGATCTAAATAATTAACAAATTCTCCATGGGAAGTTAAACATGCTTAATAATGATACGATTCTAAAGTCAATGCAGGGACTGAAAAGGTTCTCTTCCTTTTCCAAGTTTCAAACCAAAATGGTTGGTGTTTTGAAATAAGGAGCATGTTCTTTGAGGCTGTGCTTTCAATATTAAGCTGTAGTTCATGGCCCTTTATTGTCATTTTGTCTATATTTTAAGCTAATCCTGTAATAGTTTTTTTTTGTTTTTTGTTTTGTTTTGTTTTTTTTAAGAATAGGGTTAAATTTAAGAGTTAGAACTTGCCAAAGATGACCAAAGGGAAGGGGAATGAAATTATTTGCTGCTAGTTGCAGCTTCTAGGCTAAATCTGTAAGAACTGGATAAAGGACTTTCAATACATCTTTATCTAACACACTTCCTATAACCAGTAGTTAACAGATGTGTCAACATTTCCTATATTTCTTTCTCCATTAAAAAGTCAATTGTGATTGTTATTCTCATCAATATTTTCAGAGCAAACAAAACAATATATCTAACTTTAAAAAATAATGTTGTATCATGAGCCTGATTTTCTGACTCATTTAATCTGGTGGTGAAAAAAATTGAGTTTGCCGTTATCTGACCTTTGTAGTGATGGCAATGGTCCTATTAGGTCTTCTGGGTGTCTCTTCTGTATTTTAGTGATGTGTTAAAGGTGATAAAAGTATCGTTGAGGATGGGCGCGGTGACTCACGCCTGTAATCCCAGCACTTTGGGAGGCCGAGGCGGGGGGATCACGAGGTCAGAAGATCGAGACCATCCTGGCTAACATGGTGAAACCCCGTCTTTATTAAAAATGCAAAAAAATTAGCCAGGCGTGGTGGCGGGCGCCTGTAGTCCCAGCTCCTCGGGAGGCTGAGGCAGGAGAATGGAGTGAACCCAGGAGGCGGAGCTTGCAGTGAGTTGAGATCGCGCCGCAGCACTCCAGCCTGGGCGACAGAGCGAGATTCCGTCTCAAAAAAAAAAAAAAAAAAAAAAAAAGTGTCGTTGAAGGTTCCTTTGAACTCCGAGATTCTGTGATTCTTTAAGCATTGGTTGTTGATCAAGATCAGAGTTTTAGAGCTTGAAGTTCTTTATAAAATCATTTGTTTTCTAAGTACCAGGAGTTAACTTCTTGTCCAAAATTAGGAAGACAGACAGCAGTCTCTGCCTGAAGTCCCCACATCTAATCAGACGCTTCTCTCCAATGTAGGAGAACATGGGTTTTGTTACTGTGACTACTATGTGGAATTCATCCTAAAGATTATGCAAGGAAGCCTCAGAGCAGGTTCCTTGCAGAACAGTGCCCTGGTTATAAGCACAACTCAGGTCACCTAGGACAGAAATAAGGGTTGGCTTATGGTTGTGAAAGGGGTAAGACAGAAGCAAAAAAGATAAAGCAAATCCTTGAAATAGAAAGAGTTGGGTTTTTATATTATTTTTGTCTACCTACAGGGTATAGTCACTTTATATTTCATTGAAAATTCCTTTCTACTTACGTTTTTCAGATGTATCTGAAAATTCCTTGCTACTTATATTTTTCAGGTGTATCTGATATCTCAGATATGCTCTACATGGACTCTCATGCTTTTGAATGCAGCTCATACATGACTTTGTAATAATCACCTTGTTAATGTAGCAGTGTATTGGAGCATTTATTTGAGAGTAGGGTAAGATGAGGAGGGAATCATATTGGAGAGATAGATGATAGGGAAGTGAAGTGAAAATGTGAAGTCTGTGATTACAAAGGTAAACAACTTCCTAAAGAAGTTTTCATAAATTTAAGAGAAAAGTAAAAATACTGTTATTGAAATCCTCTTTTGTCTTATATCTTAACATTAAACATATATCTATAAATAATCTATACATACACATACACATGCAAACACACATATGTACATATTATTTAAAGAGGATAAACTGTGATTTAGATATATAAACGCCTATTTTAAACTTTGAAATATCTTTAAATCTTCAAAGTAATTTATGATATGAGCTTTTATTCAGTAATCTCATATTTTTTCATTTAATATTGTTTCAAAGAATATTTTTCTATCTAATCAGTGGCCATCTTTGAAGTGTGTGACTTAAGTATAACGTTTTTTAAAAAAGCTACTATAAAATGTAGACCGATATAAAGACCACACACACACACACACACACACACACACACACACACCACAAATGTAGGAACACTTTAGGGAGAGAGGAAGCATTCCCTGAATATGGTCCTTGTGGGATAATGAGCTCAATTATTCGTTTTTATATAAATGGACAACTTTTGTTATTTTTTTTGATAGTACATTTAAAAAATCAAAGGCAAACCTAGTCTCCTTAACAGCTAGATGTGAAATGTAGATTCATAGCATTTATCTTTCACACACAATCTACAAAATATTTCCATTCATAAAGTTTTTATAGATTCTTTTTTCCAAAAAAGAATTTTGTCCAAATAACAAATTTAGTAATAATTTACCAAACTTTGAAAGCAGTGTGACTATTAGAAAATAAAGGAAGGTGTTCAAGACCAAAAGCAAATGTCCCTTCAGCAAGTGGGAATGTTGAAGTGTAAGAATCAATGTGTAGAATCTTGAATAGTCAACAAACAGGGGCCCATAGGGTGGGCACATCTAGTTGTGCTTTTCTCCCATTAACAACCTTACCATATGTCTACAATTTAGCTAATTTTATTTTCAGAAGATAAAACGTGCCAACTCATCCACCACACTGGTATGTTTAATGAGCTGGGGTTATTTTACCTCTTTGCTTGTATGTGGAAATCAATATGTAAGTTCCCCATTAGCTTTCAGTCAAATCTGAACAAGTTGGAAGTAGGGATGCAAAGTTTATTTGTGGTCCCATCATACACAATAAAGATCCTGTAGTGATTATTTTTCCATCACCTGTACTTGACCTGAAAAATTTTAATAGGATCTAAAATATCTCATGATTGACCTTCTACTGTCAAATAGCAATCAAGACGCTGTGTTTAAAACGGACTTTAAAGCAGAACAAACACTTGCTAAGCAATATTGAATGAAATGCAAATTTATCAGTAGTTGCTAGTAAAATAGTTGCTAGATTGTTCAAACATAAGCTTAAAATATGGAGAACAAGTATGGAATTAAGGAAGGATGCTTAAGTCTTTTTACTTTTCGGAGGAAATAATTCAAATCTTCAAAGTTTGGTTACCTTTAGACATGTGTTTTAAAATAAATATATGTGCATCTATACTATTAACTTAAAATTATATAGTCCCATATTTTATGTATTATACACTAAGTAAATTCTGAACCATTTTATGCTACCAAATGGTTATTTATACATTGCATACAATTGTATCAAGTTGTACATTTATAAAGTACTTATCTGAGGGAAGTATTTATTAAAAATATAAATGATCAACTCAAAATCAAATGCCAATATATTTTAAAATAAATTTTGAGGATTTACATTATGCCATATTTGGTAGAAAGATAGGAACCTAGAGATTTTATGTGCTTAACTCTTTAATATTTTATGGTTCAAATATTAACTAAATGGTATATAATGTATAGATTCTGGATTTTCAGATACTCATCAGCCTTTTCCCTCTAATTTTATAAAGATTACATAATGTTTGAGATTTGGATTGCTCATTTTGCTCAAGACTATGGTCAGAGTTAGCTTAATAGAAATAGTGTAGCCTGACTGCATACAGTAAGTTTTGAATCTGCTTATAAAGACATGTAAAAGTGCACCCTGCTAGGAACTCTACTATTCATGCTGAGGTTTAAATACTGGAATTGGGTTCCCAGTGGATTTTCACTTTCACAAGTACTTAATGCAGCTTTAGGTGTCTCAGGGGCAATCTGAACTAGCCACTGAATATCCTTTTTAAGGGGAGTTAACAATGGCTTAGTTCCACCTCTCTTGAAATACAGGATTCATGTTTTTCTCTCTTAAAATTTAGTGTTCCTAGAGACAGTCGGGAACATTAGAGAATGAGACTGTATTTATCCATCCCAAGCTAGGTACAATGTAGGTGAGGGCAATCCAATGTTCCCTGCAGTGCTTTGTGAAAGCTTTTTAACCCTACGCTGAAAGGATAACCACTTCAGAGTGGGGTTACAATTGAAACTCCAAACCTATTAAAAACTTGGGTCTTTACATTGGTGTAGGCTTTTGATTATAAAAAAATTCTATGGACTTTTGATGATGTACACCTCTGTACTCAAGGTTATATTGTGAGCCCTGGACTTATTACAGGTGCAGCCAATTCTAGGATTAGAACCCAGACCTTAGATCCTTTCTTTTTTGAAAAGTATTATGATTGTATTTTGGGCTAGAAGAGTTATGGGGTGAACCAACTCAAGTTAAACTCATAAAGTATACACATAAATGATGCTAGGAATATAGTTGTCAGGAATGTAGAAAAGTTACACACAGGATCTAAAATATCTCATGTTAAAATAATCACATGCACATATGTACATATGCAAATAGATCATATAGGAGAAGTCATGATAGCATTGCATTTTGGTAATTTAGAAATTTTAGAAAACAGAATATATTAGTCAGGATAAGCAAGATTATTTATGCTGTAGTAACAAGCAACTCCCAAATCTCAATGTATTTGAACATACTTTGTTTATTTCTCCCTCACAGAAGCCCTGGGGACCCTCCAGGCATCTGTCTTCCATTCTTAGTTATCCAAGTTACCCAAAATCTCAACATAGGTTTTCTCCTTTATCTCCATAGTAAGGGAAGAGACAGCTTGGAGTCTCCTACGGATAAATGAATGCATTCGCCTGGAAATAATACATCACTTCCACTCATGTTTCATTGGCCAAAGAATATCAAGGGGATGGGGAAGTTCACTCCCTTCCACCCCCACCATAAAATGAAGGAACAGAAGAACTGGAAATATAGGGGAATAACCTAAATGTATACTACAGAAGAACGGATAGAATTGTAGGTGGGAAATCCATGAACTCTTTACTTCAAAAATATACACTGTGTTACTGAATTAACAAATATAACTAACTTTGAATAAGAGGGATTTTCTGAAATGATTCTCAATGGTTTCTCTATAAAAATCAATAAAATTAGTATTGTAAAACCTGAACAATATGCATATTTATAAAGTACTGTATTTCATCAAATATTTAAATGACATTTCAATATATAAAAAAATCCATAGACTAATTTCATTATTGTCACAGGCAGAATATTATATTACTTGAAAAGTGTTCAATAAGATTGATTTGTGTTCTCTGTGAAATGTAGTCTCCACTGACCACTTGCCAGGTTGGGTTACAAGAGCCTTTCAAACCACAAACTGTGCTGTGGTCTTTACAATGCAATGCCTGGAATGCTTACACTAAGCTCTGAAACACTACAAAATATCAATGGCCAGTTCACAGCCAATACCAACCCAGGCATAAGCACTTTGCTGCAAATCGTTTGAAGTAGCTATTAGTGTAAATCAAAGATTTCATGTTTTCTTATTTTTTTTCTGTGCCCTTCTAGAATATTCATAAACAAATTGCACATCTCTTGCATCCACTGAAAAAAATCACCACTTGATAAATCTTTAGCTACCATAATTTAATCCCCCACTCCCTTTTAAATAAACCCCATCAATATCATTTATAATTAATGAAAGGTAGGATGATTCCTGGATGAAGTTTTAGTCCAGACGTCAAATCGATAATTCTGACCATGTCTGTTTCATTATTGACAACGTCTACCCACATTTACTCTTATAATTAAGTTTTAGTTCAACTTCTAACTTTTCTCAAGTGTTTGAAATGGCTATATGGTGTTCTTAATTTCAGCTGCTGTTTCATCTTTCTCAGTAGGTGCCTATTTTATTGTTAAAGGTCATACTCATTTGTCTGCTCCAACAAAGGCAGCCCTCAAAGTTGGCTGTGGTTTTGACAGACAGTGGTCCCCATAAGTGATGGCCTTAAGGACAGAGCTGGCACTGGGAGACAGTCACCACAGCAAGGGGAATAACAGATAACAAATCATGCCACTATTTTTCCTCCTGGCGTGATTGACGACAGCACAGCGGGTGTAACTTTTCAGTGTCCTCAGATTAAAAACCCCTCAAACAAATGAGTTCTGAAAATACTGTCCAGAGGCATTAAAGGGAGCTGTTGGACTCAAAATACTCTTTAAAAAAAAAACACAGTTTTTTTAAATGCACAATTTATGGCCACTCAATGCAATTATCTAATTTTCAGTGATAATTTTGAATTTGACATGCAAAAAGCTCAGCTATAGATTTGAGGGGCTGTTGCTGAAACAATGTAAAGCTTTCAGAGGGAGGTATGCAGGGCTCTGCAAGGCCTATCAAGCAGCATTCTAGAGAGGAAATTTGGTATTTGTTAAGGCATGATATGTATTTCAGTGTTTACAGACTATTTTTCAAAATATTGTTTGCATGATATTTGAACTGATTGGTGGAAATAAAGATGCTCAAATGACCAAACTGAGGCTACATGGTAAATCACCTCTGCATTTTCCTGGTCCATCGCAGGAATATACAAAGCAGTGCAGAATAAAATACAAACATTTCCACTTAAAATGTTATTTTTACTTTTTCCTAATGTATTGTATTGTCTAATAAGTTTTTGATATGCTGCAAAATGAACCTATCTACCTGATATAATGCACAAATTTTATACTTCTTGTTTAAAAAATGCAATTATATATATTTTATATACCTGTAATTATAATTATGGAATATAGTTAAGTAAGTATAACATATACACTCATAAGTGTATATGTGCATACAAAATGTTATGTATATATATCATTAATAAATATAAACCATGAGAAAATAATATTATTCTGGAAGTTGTAGTCATTTGAATAGTTTATGCCTATGGAGCGTAGCTTGGTGTAAATAGTGATTATGGGCCTCAGTCCCAGGAAGACTGATTCAGCAATTTTGAGATGAGGCTTGGAATCTGCATTAATACATGTCCTAGATGATCTAGATATTACCCACTCTTGCTATAATCTGGGAACCACGTGAGGCATCTTAGGAGTCGGATTAGCATTTCTGGGTCACATGATTCTGCACAGATGCACTGGCTTTGTCGCCGGGTGGATGAAGGTTTGAATCTTGGTACCAAGTCTTGCTAGCTATGTGGCCTTGGGCAAATTAGTTAATCTCTCAGTGTTTTAGGTTTATGGGCATCTACATTGGAATAACAAATTTTATCTCGAAGAATTATTGAAAGACTAATGAAGCTGCCAAATGAATGCAAGCGGTCTTTACTTGCTAATGATGCAACTAAAATGCTTAAAACAACACAATCAGGAGCTTGGAATGAAACAAACTTCTTTAGAAGATAAATGGATTCTCCCACCTCTACCAGTTTCACAGCCCCAGGACTTTGGCCCATATACATCAATGACGTCATCCATCCTCAGTTAATAAAACAGGTGCTGAGATACTTCCTGAAAGAACCATAGACCTAAATCAAGTCTAGTTGTTCAGATATTAGCCACTCTCTTAAGTCTTGTCCTTTCCTTTGGGTTCTGGGTAAAACTGAGCCCTTAGCAGGCACTCATTCAACACACTTACCCAGTCCCTACCACACACTGAGGCTCAGAATTTCCTTCCTAGAGGATAAGATAAGCCAGAGTCTCCATGGACTAGGAACCATTCCAGATGGAAATAGCACTTGCTTTCCTCATCTCACATCTCCAGCTTTTCTTACAATATGATGTGGGATACTGGTGGTACCTCTGTTTCCTCATCTTCAATATCACAGTAATAACAAGCCTGGCCATTGTAATAAGGACTAAGCAAAGTTAGTATATGTGAAATGTTTAAAACAGTATCTGACACACAGAAAGTGACTTGCCCAAAGTCACATTGCTGAAAAATATTCATGGATTGAAACTCAGGTGCTAGAGTCTAGTCATTGCAACACTACTCTTGCTAAACTTATTTATAACTTCTGTGTTCTTCTCCAACCGTATAAACTCCAGGCGGAAGAGCAAGCATTAAAATATCTGAAGTTATATAACTAGACATATAAATGCCAGGTGATAAGTAAACACATTTAAATAAAATGAAAAATATTTTAAATTTTTATTTGTTTTGTTTTTAAGTAGGTAATGCGTGTAAACAGTAAAAATATTAAAAAGTGTATTAAAATATGTCCAAAAAACTCCTCATTTTTACTGCTGTTTTCTAGTCCTCCTATTTTTCCAACACAATGGCCAGCATTATTACTACATTCTGAGTTCCTTCAAGAGATGCTCCACAATTATACACCATATATGTGTATAGATGATCACCTACTTAGTTAAATGGTAGCCTACTATACTCACTCTTCTGCCTCTAGTCTTGTACTTGACTTTGTTTATAATTATTGTCATAAAATTAACATATTTTTTAAAATAGAGAAGCATATAGAGAAAAAAGTAAATGTCTCTCCTTCAATTTTCTAAAAGTAACAACTGTTAAAAAATTAGATGGTTTTAAAAATTGTCTTTACAAAAAAATTGGAATTCTGTGATATCCCTTTTCTATTCCTTGCTTATGTTTAACATTGATAACGTTTTCCCAAAGTTATATGTTTGCATCCACCTTATTTTTATTTATTTATTTTTTTGAGACAGTCTCACTCTGTCGCTCAAACTGAAGTGCAGTGGCATGATCTTGGCTCACTGCAATATCCACCTCCCAGGTTCCAGTGATTTTCATTCCTCAATTTCCTGAGTAGCTGGGATTATAGGCATGCTCTACCACACCCAGCTAATTTTTTGTATTTTTAGTAGAGACAGCGTTTTGCTGTGTTGGCCAGGATGGTCTCAAACTCCAGTCCTCAAGTGATCTGCCTGCCCCTGCCTCCCAAAGTATTGGGATTATAGCCGGGAGCCACCATGTCCAGCCTGGATCCACCTTGTTTTTAAATGACTGCTTAAAATTAGAATTCAGTGTATGTTAAAATGTATATATCCTCTTACCTATTGGTGGACATTGAAGTTGTTTCTAATTTTTAAAGTCCATTTTATGGGCTGGACGCAGTGGCTCATGCCTATAATCCCAGAACTTTGGGAGGCCGAGGCAGGTGGATCACTTGAGGTCAGGAGTTTGAGACCAGTCTGGCCAATATGGTGAAACCCCGTCTCTACCAAAAATACAAAACTTAGCTGGGCGTGGAGGCTTGCGACTGTAGTCCCAGCTACGTGGAAGGCTGAGGCAGAAGGATTGCTTGAACCTGGGAGGCAGAGGTTGCAGTGAGCCAAGATCACACCACTGCACTCCAGCCTGGGTGACAGAGCAAGACTCCATTAAAAAAAAAGCGAAGAACAAACCAAAACAAAAAACACACACCATTTTATGTAATGTTTCATTTTCTTTATCTCTTGTATCTTTTTTTAAATTATACTTTAAGTTCTGAGTTACATATGCAGAATGTGCAGTTTTGTTACAGAGGTTTATATTCATTTTTGTAGGTTAGATTCCTGGATATGTGAATCCTAGGTAATAAGGTAGACCAAATTTCTTTTCAAAAACCTGTACCAATTTACAACGCCACCAAAATTGTAGGAGAAAGTCTGTTTCCCACACTCTTGTCAGCATTGGACTGTTTCAATTTTATAAGTGCAGATTTCATTGATTCTCAGATGCACTTCTTTTTTTCCCCCATTTTTAGCAGCTCCAAAATTTGAATATGTTTTACAACCAATGACATGTAATAGTTTAATTGGCAGCATGTTTACTTTCTCCATGACACAAAATCATGATTATGTCTTTTAATTGAAAGTACCTTAGAATCAATAAAATATGGTGTTGTCTAATCTAACAGCTGGTGAAAATCAGATCTTAATGGTGTTTAAAATGCTTTATTGTATTAATTTCTAGTAAAATTGTGCATCGTTTCATATTTATATTTTCTAGAAGTTTTTTAATTAATTATTAACACTTCAAACTATTTTTAATGGTAAATATAAGGAAATTATGCAAAGGAGCACAGTGTGGCTGACAATCCTTGCAGCTCTAGGTCCATTAAAAGCTTACGGTGACCCAGCACCTTGTAGATGACAAGTCTGTTTTCAATAAGCGGATCCATTTCCACACAAGGATGATACGTATCTTCATAACGCCTATTTTGCTGGGAAAAAAGACTGCAAATTTTTACTTTTTAATTGACAAAGAGCATGTTCTTCAGGGAAATGTTGGCACTCCTGTCCTTCCCAAGAGAGAAAACTTTGTGTCCTAAAAATAGCACCTTTTTCTCAGAGTTACAGAAGACCATAACACAGCTATATTTACTTTCTTTTTTCCAATACTGACAAAACACACTGCTGCTGTTTTTCTAAAACCTTTTATTCCTGACTATGACACCCCAATTATTATCTTGTTCACCAATTGTGATGAATATATATCTTATTAAGATGTCTCCTGCTTGATTTAAATCAACACTTCTCTCCCTGTTTACACCACACATACTTTCTGCTCAGTGATTCCCAACAGAGGGCAATCCCTTCCTCACCCCACACTCCCAAGCAGAACATTGGCAATGTCTGGAGACATTTTTTATTGTCTTGACTGTGTGTGGAGGGCAGGGGGCTACTGGTGTCTAGAGGGTGGAAGGCTGGGATGCTGCTAAATATCCTACAACACACAGGACATCTCCCTACAACAACAAATTATTCCATCTAAAATGTCAGTAGTGCAAGGTTAGGAAATCCTGCCCTAAAGTTTGAGTTTTAAGGTGGCCTTTACCTGAAAATCACAGTCTTTGGAATTGCAGTGTGATTTGCTGGGGCTTCTCAATACCTACTACCCTGCTCCCTATACCCCCAACCCCCAGCAAACACCTGGGTGATGTGTGACATACTTTTTATTAGCAATACTTTCCTGGGGGAATGATGTGGGAGGGTGTGGACAATGCCTATAATTTGAGAAGAGTTCCCAGGTAATTTCTATATTGCCCCTCCTCTCAACAATTGAGTCACCACTATAATTTAGAAAGTCTGAAGACAGTGATTGTCAAAGTACTTTGATTTACATCCTTCTCCATCTTCTCCCCTCCCGAAGATTTACCACTTGTTTGCCCATGACTGTTTCTGAAAGATATAAGATGTCTCAAGCTAAAATTTTCTCCTTATAAAATAAAGCTTCTTTTGTTATGTAGTGATGCTGGAAAAAATAAGTCGTAAAATTTCTGAGATGGTACTTATATATTAATTCCATGATATTACTCCAGGAATTTGAACAAATAATCTGTTCTTTGGTAAATATGGATAACTTACAGAAAGTCAGTTTTATTTGATATTAAGCACTTTTACTTAAGCACTTATTTTGACATCCCCAATCCATCTAGTCTATGGAATAAACCACACATTTTAATTTTCAAAATTTGGATCTTTGGTCACTTAGCATTAATATATTTATTTCTATTATGTATTTTATATATATAAAATTCATTCATAAAAATATATATTCTCTATATGTGTAATATATGTCTGATATTATATACAATATATAGGTATATATAATATAATCATGTCTGTGATATCATATAGAATATATATATTCATTCTTATAGTTATTTCTTGCATGCCCCAAACCCCTGCACTCCTGCATCAAAGCAGTAAATTGCTGCAGCCAACCCTATGGACTCAGAATGCAATGATGCCTCAGATAGAGGCAATGCTGTCCACAGATACCACTTCTCTCAATCCTCACTGAGCACAGATGCCGCCTCTGTTCACTGTAGTCTGCCAACATTTTCTCTTTCAGTTTCAAACGTGGCAAGAAGGGAAGGGCTGATTGTGGTTCTGGAAAGAAAGAACAGGTTATAAGGGTGAGAGATCTTGGCAGAAGTTACTCGTTATTTCTGTCCTGTTTGATAGCCTTTCTGCCTCCTTTCACAAGCATATAGTATGTATTTGGTTTTCCAGCTGCTACTTTTGGAGTTCATCTTTGTCTGTTTATATACAATGGGTACCAACACTTTCAACATAGTTATTAGAAATAATCATTTTAAAACATTCTCAAGTCATTTGAAAAATGTCCTACCTCTCAAGTAGGGCTCACATAATATACAAATATCAACTGCTTTGCTAATCATTATATTTATATATATTTTATCTTACTATGTGATCATTGGGACAACAATAAAATGATATTAAATAAAAATTTGGTAAGAGAAATAAAAAATCTCTGGTAATAAATAGCATAGAAGGCAAAAGTATTTTACAAAGTGTTTTCAGAGAAGTGAAAGTAGCATCTCAATGAAGCTTTGCAAACATGACTTACCAGCGTGGCTAGTCTGAGTCCAACACAAAACAATTAACATGTTTTCCACTGAACAGGAGGGTAAATGTAATTTTTAAAGTGCTGCAACCTTCACTTTGCTTCTTTTTCCCACTTTTCATAATCAGTGACAATTCGTTGTATTTTCCTCGAATCTCAATTTAAATCTAAATAAATTAAATAATATTTTACATTTATATTGTTAGCTGCAATTAAGACATAAGAACTCTTCTGATTTTAGGCATTTGTTTTTATTTATTCTCAAGTATGCCATCTGTCAGAATTGAAAAAAAAAAAGCAACACATGGATGAATTCTTTGTGTTTCTCTAGATATTTTAGAATCAATATGTTTGAAAATATGTTGCCAACTACATGTTTTTGATGGCTGTTGCTTACATTTGGGTCTATGAATTAATTTGCAGACAATAAAAGGTAAAATTTCAGCTCTTGCAGGAAGAAGTCTATGCATTAATACTAAAAATCATACAGCGTGTATATTTCAAAATAACTAGAAGAGTGCATTTGGAATGTTTCTAATACGAAGAAATGATACATATTTGAGGTAATAGATGCCTCAGTTACCCTGATTTGATCATTACACATTATTTGCTTATATCAAAATATCACATGTACCCCATACACATGTACAGCTATTATGTACCCATAACAATTTTTAAAGGTAAAAAATATGTGACATAAATTTCTTTTTTCTAAAATCAGGTCAATAGTAGAGTAATTGGAAATGTTGAATTGTATGCTTACAATAGTTTTTAAAAAGTACATTTTTGGTAATGATATCTCTAAAACTACTATAAAATCTTCATGTCCCTTTTGATGACTAAAGAGAGATTAAACGGGACCTTGCGTAGTTTAACATAACATAAATACTGTGTTGTAATCTGAAACTGGTAATCCAAGTATGGTGTAAAAGTTGGCACTCAGTTACCTATTGGGTTGAACCACATAAAATTGCTATTTTTTGTAGGTTAAAAATCATTTAATATTAGTAATTTCATATGGATCATACTAATTTAATTTTTAATGATGTTTCACCTTACCGACCATTTTAAGGAAATCGTTTTATATTTTATTACTTTAAGATGTTTATTTTAACCTAGTGTTATGCATAGCATTCTAAGGATCAGATATGACTTCTTGTCTTAATATAATTGTTATCACCAGGTCCATATATCCTCTACCCTAATGTGTTTAAGGTATTCAATGTAGAACCTCAAATGCTCACAAAGACAGCACAAACACATATGTATAAATAAATTAGAGAATGAGTATAGCCAAACTGCAGGTGGTATAAATTATATTTTCTTTTTTGCACCAAACAGTTCTATCTCTACATATAAATTATAATATAATTTAATTTGGGGATAGCAAGGGTGGACCCATACATGATTAATTTCAGAACACAACTGTTAGCATTGGCTTACTTTTTCTCATTTTGGAGTTAAAATATTGAGAAAATCAATTTTGAAAATATATGTAAACAGTAGATACTGGTGAGTCCAACAAATATTTGTTGAGTGTCTACTCTCTCCCAAGCAATGTTAGATGTATAGGGGTAACACATAAGACACATTTATGACTGTATGGAACTTGTAATTTCAGGGGAGAGATAAACACATGAACATGCTTCAGTATAACAAGATAGGCTTTATTATTAAGAACACAGACTTTGGCCCAATGTCTGAGTTTGAATGCTAATTTTGCTACTTAAAAGTTCTGTGACCTTAGGCAACTTTGCTAAATGATTTGTGCCTC
Source organism: Mandrillus leucophaeus (assembly GCF_000951045.1). Classification (NCBI taxonomy): domain Eukaryota; kingdom Metazoa; phylum Chordata; class Mammalia; order Primates; family Cercopithecidae; genus Mandrillus; species Mandrillus leucophaeus. The sequence continues at coordinate 1,345,865 of NW_012102399.1, forward strand.
ATTTTCGTTATCTGTATAGTGAGTGTCATGATAATATCTATCTCTTAGCATTATCGTGAGGAGTCAGTAAATTGATATAGGCAAAGCACTTAGTGTCGGCCACAGTGTGATTGCTAAGTGTTAGCTGTTACTATTATTAATAATAAGATACTGTAAGAATAGGGAATATTTGCTTTTCCCATATGTAATTGTTCTGTAAGAGATAAAAGAATTTTGGACCTTGCTGATTCAGCTGGAAGGTCATACACATTGCAGCCAATCTATGCTAGGTTCAAATCTTCATTACTTCCTGTGAGTCTTAATTTTCTTATATGTAGAGATAGAAATAATACAACCACAATTTTATGGTTATCCTGAGTATTTAGTGAGATAATATTTCAAAGGCAGTCAATAAATAGTAGCTATTAATATTTATTAGATGAAAAATCCATTCACTCAACTATATCCCCAAAGAAAATAAGGAATACTATAAAAAATGTTGTGTGGTTACTTGTTAAAATAATTGTATTCTTCTTTTAAAAATATAATTCAGAGATTGGATAATTGTCAACATTAAATTTCATTCAAATTTGGTTATTACCAAGTTCCCTTTTTATCCTTATAAAAATAGCTTTTCTCCCTTATTTTCATAGTATTATATAAAAATTTTTACAAACATAAGAGATAATCTTATTTTTGCATTATAGAATGGAAGCTGTCTATACAAATTTGTAATGTGATAGAGTTTATGCTAATTTTGCTATAAGTTTCATGGATATATTGGAGGCTTGTTAATAATTAAAAAATTTTACTTCTTCAAGTTACAAATAAGTATTACAGTAAATACTTTCCAATCTTTATCTGACATGACATCTTACCAATACAGGCATCACAAAATAAATAATTTATGAAAAATATTTATTTAAAGAGCTGTAATTTACCTTGCATTTACCATATGCCATTCATCCAAGTAGCAATATAAAATATTCATTAGAGAAACTCATTAAAACAAACTTCTATACAATGAGGTGACGGGCCAACAAAAAACATCAATCATAGCAAGGCTTTAAGTTTTTATTAGTGCATATGGGCACACTAATATTTCAAAGTAGAAAATTATGAATATTTTGCTCTGCCTCTGAAATGACCAGGCTGATACAAAGACAAATTTGATAAGAGTGTAACAAAGACAGGAACTGGTTTTTCTTCATTTATTTTCATTTTAGTCAAGAAATCAGTGACAGTTCACTGAGATTTATTTTATTAATGATGAATCAACCTGATGTTATAATTAATGGGAAATCTATAGCTAATCTTAGAGGAAAAATAACGAGGCATATAATGATGTTTAAACTTGGCATAACAGAACTCTGAGCTGCTGTCTCCTGACTATGTGAGTGGTAGGCAGAGCATTCTCTGTGAATACCAGCGACACCCCAATGCACTTTGAGGCCCATGAGAGAATTCCAGCCTCACTCATGCCTAAGAAGTAGTGTTGACAATAAAGCACAACGTTGGACTTAAAAAAAAAAAAAATTCTACTCATACTAAGTAACTATGTAATTATTGCATTGTCAATTTCAAACTCAAACACACACACACACACACACACACACACACACACATCACTTCACAATTCTAGTGAAGCTCTTAGATATGAATAGTATTAGAGTTCCAGAAAAATAACAAACTCAAATCAATACACCATGGGATTCACATAAGCAGCATTGTATTCTTCTGGATCTCCCTCTATAAACTAATTCACAATTCATTAGGAAGTTCTGTTAAATCTCTGCTTCACATTCCCTGCCCTTCTAGTACACTGTTGATCTGTGATTAAATGTTCTAATAAAATTAACTGGCTTTGCTACAAACAGAACATCTGGAGCTATGTTTAATTTCACGTCAAACATACACAGGAAACACCTGTCTAGGTGAAGTAATTTTTTTTAAATGACATTAATCCATCTGTTTTGGAAAATGGTGTCATGCTTGTCACATTAAAAGGTAATATCAACAAACACAGAAATCCTGAATTGCTTTGGAGCATAAGTTTTCTAAAATTAACAAAAAATTGCTTATCTAAATGTTATCGTGTCAGCCTTATTTTGTGCTGAAAAATAGGAGCCCTTCTTTAACTCAGCAACGTTCAATCCCTGCTCTGTAAAACTTCCAGATGTTCAGTTAGTCCCTGTACTTAAAAGATTAAAACCACTGGTGTGATTCTCTATCTACGTATCTGTGCCAAAAGCGAACTGACACCATCCACTAATATATGACAGGTAGATGTTAGTTACATGCATTTTTAAGTATACAAATGTATGCATAAATTATTTTTATGTGATACTGGTGAGCAAGCACATGCTTTTTAGAATTTAAATGTTCACAAATGTATATAGTTTGCAGTGGCTTCTGATAGAAGGTAGGAGCACACAATGGAAGTCTGATGGAGGAATTGGCTGGATGTTATTTACAACCTGGTTTTCCTTTAATTTGGTCTGTTTCAAAATTCTCAGCTTATTGGGCTCCAAAAATGCTTTCTGTAAATCTTCTTTCCAATTTTTATTTCCTTGTGAAGGACAGGTGGGCTGCCCAGACAGTAGTTTTGCATGACAGCTTAGTGTCTTAATTATCTTGTGACAATCATACTATTATATTTTCTTCTTTAAAAAGCAAGGTTGCTGAAGAGGTGAAAAAGCTAAGTGACTTGACCAGGATCACCCCCACATAGCCGGAAATGAAGAATATACTATGCCAGTATGTACAAAAAGTTTTTTGTTTTGTTTTGTTTTGATTTGAGACAGCATCTCACTTTGTCACCAGGCTGGAGTGCAATGGCGCGATCTCAGCTCACTGCAACCTCTGCCTCCCGGGTTCAAGCGATTCTCCCTGTCTCACCCTCCCAAGTAGCTGGGATTACAGGCACCTGCCACCATGCCCAGCTAATATTTGTATTTTCATTAGAGATGGAGTTTTGTCATGTTGGCCAGGCTGGTCTCAAACTCCTGACTTCAGGTGATCCACCCACCTTGGCCTCCCAAAGGGCTGATATTACAGGCATGAGCCACCTCACCAGGCCAAAATGTTTTTAATATAGGTGTCCTTTGCAAACTTTTCCATTAAAGTGCATACAAAGACAAACTATGAATTCTTAGTGGAGTTGGGGAAGAATTGGTGGGCAAGTGAGAAGTCTGAAGGCAAAGTCAATAAGGCTTATCCACCTTGAGTTTTCCTATAAATTAATGTGAATTTCTAATTCTACTCCCCAATGTTGTTTTACATGCACATGAGTGCTTTTTGTTAAGTTGTTTTTCTTTAAAAAAGTCTATAAATAAAATTAATATTCCAGAGAGTTATGCCTCACATCTCTGCCTTCTCCTCCACCATGGCTTTATCTATTCACAACATCCAGTTTGGTGTCCTCAGGGTGTAGTCACTGAAGGAAATTATGAGAAACAATTTAAAAACCATTATGCCAGCCCAGAGTGTTCTGAAAAATTGTCATAAGCTTTTTATTTTAAAAATATGACATTAGGATAAAGGGATGCAGATTTGTTAACTATGTCTAAGAATTTGTCACAGATAACAATCTGCAAAAACTTTAGATTTTTTTGAAACTTTAGTGTTTAACGCTTTGGTCAATAAATTATTCCTTACTAATTTTCATAGTTGTACGTAACAGAGCTTTGCATGCTGTTTATTTCTGTAGTAGCGAAGAGACATAGCAGAAACATGAAGGTTTGGACACCATGGTTTTGGGTGAATTCTGGTAGAAGTAGTTAGAAGTTACTGAAAAAGGGAGGTTGAAAATATGTCTTATCACTAAATGATTATTTTGGCAGGCTGGAGGTATATAGGTAGGGACAGAGTGACTGGTGAAGGAAGTAAAGGTAGAGGTATTGTACAGAATGACAATCAGTTTAAATAAACTATGTCTGGTTGAAGCATGACAAGTATTGCTAAGACTAAATTGATGGTAAACTCTTGTATGGAAACTCTGTACTAGTGAGTGACATGTTATAGTCTCAAGAGTCCTGAATTTTACTGCTGTAAATCAAAAGTTGTCCTGGGGATGGCAGGAAGGTGGGGAGGTAGAGTCACAGACCTTCTGCTCCGTATTTTCATAAGAGCTCTCTCTGTCTCTTTATCTCTCTCTGTGTTAGCCTCTCTATAGGTATGTTTTATACTATATATGTACATATGTGTTTATACATACACACACACAAAGTTTTATATATATATGAATATACATACATATATATAAACATACACACATACATATATATATATATACAAACTTTAGGTTTTTAGATGAACTGGGTTTTTTGTAAGTGGTGTTCTGCTATGGAAATGTTTTAACTATTGGTTTGCCCAAACATGTCTTTTTAATTGAGTACATAGGCTACTTTCAATTCCCAATTGCAGCGACTCTGACTCTATAAGAGGTAATAGTTTTCAAGATGACTTAGTGATGTGGTTTGGATCTGTATTCTCATCAAATCTCACATCGAATTGTAATCCCCAATGTTGGAGGTGGGGCCTGGTGGGAGGTGAGTAGATCATGGGGGTGTATTTCTCATGAATGGTTTAGCACCATCCTCCTTGGTACTGTACTCATGAGAATGAGTGAGTTCTCATGAGATCTGTTTGTTTAAAAGTGTGTAGCATCTCCCTTCTTGCTCTCTCTTGCTCCTGCTTAGGCCATGTGAAGCATCTACTCCCTCTCTGCTCTCTGCCATAGTTGTAAGTTTCCTGAGGCCTCCCCAGAAGACAAGCAGATGCAAGCATCATGCTTCCTGTACGGCCTGCAGAAACATAAATGAATTCCACCTCTTTTCTTTATAAATTACCCAGACTCAGGTATTTATAGGAATGCGAGAACAGGCAAATACATTTAGTATCTTGATAATGAAATATATTACCGAAGTTGAAATTAATGCCTCCAAAAATAACTTTCATACAAATTAACACGCAGCAAAACAGTATTGACTACTTAGACTATAGATTGACACATTTTTTTTTTTTTTTTTTTCTGAAAGGGACCAGACCATAAATATTTTTGGCTCTGTGGGCCACTTCGTTTCTGTTGCAACTACTCAACTCTGAGATTGTAACAAGAAAGCAGACATAGATCAAGCAAAAAACAAACAAAAAAAAGTGGGCATGACTATGTCCCAATAAAACTTTATTTACAAAAGGAGGCAGTGGGTTGATTTGGCAGGCTATAATTTACAGACCCTTGACTTAAACTATTGAAGCCTACCATAGAAACAGCAATCATCATATGAATAAAATATATGGATCTCAATACGTGTAAACATTTCAATGTTGTTTTAACTATATGCATGGTATATTATTCTTACACCATAAAAATGTTATTTTTAAATTTTGCTGCTAAATCTAGTGAGACCTGCTTAGTAGGGACCTCAATTTCCAAATCTAAGTAATAGATATAAAATAAATGAAGCTTTTAAGATGAATTTTTGGAATAATGCAAATAAAGTATAAATAAATATAAAAGATTACAAGTAACCATAACACATTGAGCAAAAACCCATGCAAAACATAAATCTATACACAAAGAAATAACTAGGAAAGGAGATCAGCAAGCTCTCATGAATTCCAGAATGATTTTCTGATGGCAGAAGCAAAAACTGATGAATAACAATAAATGCTAAATTTTCTAAAATGGAATATTGCTTAGATTATTAGTTTAAATTCCAAGGAGAGGTGTATTAGTTGGGTAGTTATAGGAGCAAACAAACAATCCTTCATGTTGCATATGGTTATGGAGACATCCAACACTGTGGCAAATTCTAAATATGAATCTCCTTTCTCTTGCCCATTGAAGGTGATGGTAGTCTTAGTGATAATGCGATGTCTTTTCTGTCTCTCAATTTCCATGATTCAATTATGTTTTATTAATTCCATGAGAGAGAAAACTAAGCAGTTTTCCAGAATAAGACAAGTAAATTAATTTAGGAATTCAAATAATTGAAAATTGATGTCTAAAGGCAGTGATTCCCAAACTTGGGGAAAATCCACAAATTTAATGACATCTCTAAATTAGAATATCTCATTAATATTATAACATCAAGCTTTACAGTCAACCAAGTGGGTACCTCTTTTACATCTACTGCTCTGCAATACTAAGAGGTTAGGAGCAAGTTCCAGACTACATCATTCTGTCTCTTTCCTCTTACCTCTTTTCAACTGTACCTTTTGCTTGGAGAGAGATACACACACACACACACACACACACACACACATACACATACATACAGCCAACTCATCCTGCAAAAGTCAGATATATACACTCATTTCTTCCTCCAGGACTCATTAAACATTAGGTTCTTCTTGAATCCCTTCCTAGGACCTTCTTCCTCTTTAAGGTTAGTGTTGATAAGTCTCTAATCTTTGAATCTTTTATACGGGGTTATTGATGAATTTCTTTTATATATGAGGAAATTGAATCCCAGAGAGTTTATATAACCTGTTCAGGACCAGATAGCTAGAAAGCAGTGGAGCTGGCGTTTCAAGTCAGGCTTGTTTGACCTTGGAGTTCATGCTCTTTCTCTCACGTCTAAGGGACTTTATATGCCAATGTAAGCAAGTATGTATAAAATCAAAGCAATAGGGCTCATGACTTTTTCCAATTATGAAAGTATTCAATTATGAAAGTAATACATGCTGACCAAAAAATATTTGGGAATATAGAAAAGTAAAAGAAGAGGAAAACTATGTTTCCACCAACTGTTTCCTTAGAATAGTTTGCTATGCTAACTTTGCATACTTTGCTATTAATATATGTAATGAGTACAATTTTGTTTCTTGTTATTTCTAAACTAACATACTATAAACAATTTACATGTAATAAAATATTTTACATAAAATAATTTTCAATGACTGAATCATGTGATCAAAAGAATATAGCATAATTAAATAATTATTGAAAACTATAGTTATCCTCAATTTTTCCTATGTTAGTAGTGTTGCAATCAATATTCATATATATCTCTCTCATGTTACATTAATTTTCTTAAGATCTATTTTAAAGACTGGAATTAACAGATCAGGGGTTATGAATATTTTTATGGCTCTTGATATAAAGTTTACACTCTAGTAAATACACGGACAGCACAATTCCTAAAACACTGTAAGTACTCAAGTAATGATATTTACATTTTCAAATTGCTTACTAGAAAGGTCATAATAGACTGCACTTCCATCCATGTTAAATGAGCATTCATTTCACAATAAACTGGTGACGGTGACTTTTTAAATGTTAACAAATATTTTAAATGTTTTTAATTGATAAGTGAAAAAATGTTTCCATGGTTATGTTACTTTGGATAAATTGTATAGTCCAGAAATGATATTGAATCCCCAAATTTTTTGGTGGTTTCCTTTATGATAACCATTGCTCATTCTTGAATAGAGAAGAAATTGTCACACAAAATTTCCAATATTATAATTTTTATTTTAAAATATATCACCTGTCTGATAACAGATATATTCCTATCTGGAATACTAAATTTTAAGTAACTACAAAACCTCTCTATGAATTCAATTTTCATAGCAATTTAATGACAAATAATTAGATACACTTCTTATATTATTATTTAAATTGTATACAAAATTCACAAAGTTGTTTTGACTGTCTCTTAGTAGCAGAAGTGAACTAAAACTATCTTGTTCAAAATCATTTTCTGAAATTAAGCAAGGAATGCTAATTTCAATTTGCCATGGTTAAATATGAAAAATCATCAATATTCAGCAGTTAATTATACATAGCCTCATGTTCTTTGTTTACCAATTTGTTATTTGAATTTGCATGTGGTTAAGCTGTTTAGTGATGTTTATTGTCCTTTTATTATTTTTCAAATACGTTTTTTAGGAGGCACTTCCAAGATGGCCGAATAGAAACAGCTCCGGTCTACAGCACCCAGCGATATCGATGCAGAAGACGGGTGATTGCTGCATTTCCAACAGAGGTACATGGTTCATCTCACTGGGACTGGTTGGACAGTGAGTGCAGCCCATGGAGGGTGAGCTGAAGCAGGGCAGGGCATCTCCTCACCTGGGAAGTGCAAGTGGTCAGAGAATTTCCCTTTCCTAGCCAAGGGAAGCCATGAGTGACTGTACCTGGAGGAATAGTACACTTCTGTCCAAATACTGTGCTTTTCCAATGGTTTTCACAACTGGCAGATCAGGAGATCCCCTCCTGTATCTGACCTGGCAGGTCCCATGCCCATGGAGCCTTGCTCACTGCTAACAGAGCAGTCTGAGATTGACCTGGGACACTGCAGCTTGACGGGCAGGGGCGTCCACCATTGCTGAGGCTTGTGTAAGCAGTTCTGTGCTCACAGTGTAAACAAAGTAGCAGGGAAACTCAAACTGGGAAGAGCCCACAGCAGCGCAGCAAGGCCTACTGCCTCTCTAGATTCCGCCTCCGGGGGCAGGGCATATCTGAACAAAAGGAAGCAGACAGCTTCTCCAGACTTAAACATCCCTTCCAGATAGCTCTGAAGAGAGTAGTGGTTCTCCCAGCATGATGTTTGAGCTTCGATAATGGACAGACTGCCTCCTCAAGTGGGTCCCTGACCCCCTTGTAGCCTGACTTGGAGACATCTCCCAGTAGGGGCTGAGAGACACTTCATACAGGCGGGTGACCCTCTGGGACAAAGCTTCCAGTGGAAGGATCAGGCAGCAATATTTGCTGTTCTATAGCCTCCGATGGTAATACTCAGGCAAACAGGTCTGGAGTGAACCTCCAGCAAATTCCAACAGACCTGCAGCTGAGAGGCCTGTCTGTTAGAAGGAAAATTAACAAACAGAAAGGAATAGCATCAACATCAACGAAAAGAACATCTACAACAAAACCCCTTCTGTAGGTCACCACCAGCAAAGACCAAAGGTAAATAAAACCACAAAGATGAGGAGAAACCAGAGCAGAAAGGCCAAAAATTCCCAAAACCAGAATGCCTCTTCTCCTCCAAAGGAACACAACTCCTCACCAGCAAGGGAACAAAACTGGATGGAGAATGAATTTGACAAGTTGACAGAAGTAGGCTTCAGCAGGTTGGTAATAACAAACTTCTCTGAGCTAAAGGAGCATGTTCTAATGCATCGCATGGAAGCTAAAAACCTTGAAAAAAGGTTAGACGAATGGGTAACTAGAATAACCAGTGCAGAGAAGACTTTAAAGACCTGATGGAGTTGAAAACCACAGCGCGAGAACTTCATGAAGCATAGACAAATTTCAATAGCCAATTTGATCAAGCGGAAGAAAGGATACCAGTGATTGAAGATAAAATTAATGAAATAAAGTGAGAAGACAAGATTAGAGAAAATAAAGAGTGAAAAGAAATGAACAAAACCTCCAAGAAATATGGGACTGTGTGAAAAGACCAAATTTACATTTGATTGGTGTACCTGAAAGTGACGGGGAGAATGGAACCAAGTTAGAAAACACTCTTCGGGATATCATCCAGGAGAATTTTCCCAACCTAGCAAGGCAGGCAATATTCAAATTCAGGAAATACAGAGACCACCACAAAGATACTCCTCAAGAAGAGCAACCCCAAGACACATAATTGTCAGATTCACCAAGGTTGAAATAAAGGAAAAAATGCTAAGGGCAGTCAGAGAGAAAGGTCGGGTTACCAACAAAGGGAAGCCCATCAGACTAACAGTGAATTTCTCTGCAGAAACCCTACACACCAGAATAGAGTGGGGGCCAATATTCAACATTCTTAAAGAAAAGAATTTTCAACCCAGAATTTCATATGCAGCCAAACTAAGCTTTATAAGTGAAGAAGAAATAAAACCTTTTATAGACAGGCAAATGTGAGAGATTTAGTCACCACTAGGCCTGCCTTATAAGAGCTCCTGAAGGAAGCACTAAACATGGAAAGGAACAACTGGTACCAGCCACTGGAAAAACATGCCAAATGGTAAAGACCATCAATGCTATGAAGAAACTGCATCAATTAACAGGCAAAATAACCTGCTAGCATCATAATGACAGGATCAAATTCACACATAACAATATTAATCTTAAATGTAAATGAGCTGAATGCCCCAATTAAAAAACACAGACTGGTAAATTGGATAAAGATTCAAGATCCATCAGTGTGCTGTACTCAGGAGACTCATCTCATGTGCAAAGA
>NW_012102399.1:1356140-1365309 GCF_000951045.1 Mandrillus leucophaeus
AAGAGCTAACTATCCTAAACATATATGCACCTAATACAGGAGCACTCAGATTCATAAAGCAAGTTCTCAGAGACCTACAAAGAGACTTAGATTCCCACACAATAATAATGGGAGACTTTAACACTCCATCGTCAATATTAGACAGATCAATGAGACAGAAAATCAATAAGGATATCCAGCACTTGAACTCAGCTCTGGACCAAGCAGACCTAATAGACCTCTACAGAACTCTCCAGCCCAAATCAACAGAATCTACATTCTTCTCAGCACCACATCACACTTATTCTAAAATTGACCACATAATTGGAAGTAAAACACTACTTAGCAAATATAAAAGAACAGAAATCATAACAAACAGTCTCTCAGACCACGGTGCAATCAAATTAGAATTCAGGATTAAGAATCTCACTCAAAACCACACAACTACATGGAAACTGAACAACCTGCTCCTGAATTACTACTGGGTAAATAACGAAACAAAGGCAGAAATAAAGAAGCTCTTTGAAACCAACGAGAACAAAGAAACAACGTACCAGAATCTCTGGGACACATTTAAAGCAGTGTTTAGAGGGAAATTTATAGCATTAAATGCCCACAAGAGAAAGCAGGAGAGATCTAAAACTGACCCCTTAACATCACAATCAAAAGAACTAGAGAAGCAAGAGCACACAAATTCAAAAGCTAGCAGAAGATAAGAAATAACTAAGATGGGAGCAGAACTGAAGGAGATAGAGAAACAAACAAACAAACAAAAAAACCTTCAAAAAATCAATGAAACCAGCAGATGGTTTTTTGAAAAGATCAACAAAATAAACCCCTAGCATGACTAATAAAGAAGAAAAGAGAGAAAAAACAAATAGGCACAATTAAAACAATGATACAGGGGATATCACTACTGATCCCACAAAAATAAAAACTACCATTAGAGAATGCTATAAACACCTCTATGCGAATAAACTAGAAAATCTAGAGGAAATGAATAAATTCCTGGACACATACACCCTCCCAAGACTAAACCAGGAAGAAGTTGAATTTCTGAATAGGCCAATAACAGGTTCTGAAACTGAGGCAGTAATTAATAGCCTAACAACCAAAAAAAGTCCAGGACCAGACGAGTTCACAGCCGAATTTTACCAGAGGTACAAAGAGGAGCTGGTACTATTTTATCTGAAGCTATTCTGATCAACAGAAAAAGAAGGAATCCTCCCTAACTCATTTTATGAGGCCAGCATCATCTTGTTACCAAAACCTGGCAGAAACACAACAAAAAAAGAGAATTTTAGGCCAATATCCCTGATGAACATCGATGCAAAAATCCTCAATAAAATACTGGCAAACCAAATCCAGCAGCACATCAAAAAACTTATCCACCACAATCAAGTCGGCTTCATCCCTGGGATGCAAGGCTAGTTCAACATACACAAATCAATAAACATAATCCAGTACATAAACGGAACCAACGACAAAAACCACATGATTATCTCAACAGATGCAGAAAAGGCCTTCAACAAAATTAAACAGTCTTTCATTGTAAAATCTCTAAATAACCAAGGTATCAAAGGAACATATCTCAACATAATAAGAGCTATTTATGACAGACTCACAGCCAAAGTGGACTCCTTCCTTATACCTTATACAAAAATCAACTCAGGATGGGTCAAAGACTTAAATGTAAGGGCTAGGACCATAAAAATCCTAGAAGAAAACCTGGGCAATACCATTTAGGACATAGGCATGGGCAAAGACTTCATGTCTAAAACACCAAAAGCAATGGCAACAAAAGCCAAAATTGACAAATGGGGTCTAATTAAACTAAAGAGCTTCTGCACAGCAAAAGAAACTATCATCAGAGTGAACAGCACCTACAGAATGAGTGAAAATTTTTGCAATCAATCATCTGACAAAGGGCTACTATCCAGAATCTACAAAGAACTTAAACAAATTTCCAAGGAAAAAGCAAACAACCCCACCAAAAAATGGGCAAAGGATAAGAACAGACACTTCTCAAAAGAAGACATTTATGCAGCCAACAGACATATGAAAAAATGCTTATCATCACTTGTCGTCAGAGAAAAGCAAATCAAAACCACAATGAGATACCATCTCACTCCAGTTAGAATGGCGATCATTAAAAAATCAGGAAACAACAGATGCTGGAGGGGTTGTGGAAAATTAGGAATGCTTTTACACTGTTGGTAGGAGTGTAACTTAGTTCAACCATTGTGGAAGACAGTGTGGTGATTCCTCAAGGATCTAGAACTGGAAATACCATTTGACCCAGCAATCCCATTACTGGGTATATACCCAAAAGATTATAAATCATTCTAATATAAAGACACATGCACATGTATGTTTATTGTGGCACTATTCACAATAGCAAAGACTTGGAACCAACCCAAATGTCCATCAACGGCAGACTGGATTAAGAAAATGTGGCACATATATACCATGAAATAGTATGCAGCCATAAAAAAGGATGAGTTCATGTCCTTTGCAGAGACATGGATGAAGCTGGAAACCATCATTCTCAACAAACTATCACAAGATCAGAAAACCAAACATCACATGTTCTCACTCATAAGTGGGAGTTGAACAATGAGAACACATGGAGACAAGGAGGGGAACATCACACTCCGGTGCCTGCTGCGGGGTCGGGGGTCAGGGGAGAGACAACATTAGGAGAAATATCTAATGTAGATGACGGGTTGATGGGTGCAGCAAACCACCATGGCACGTGGTACCTATGTAACAAAACTGCACGTTCTGCACATGTAAACCGGAACTTAAAGTATAATACAAAAGAATACATTTTTTACTCTAGAGCTTAGGAGTCTTAATATAATTCATGTATATAAGATTTCTCTTGATTAAGGCAGCATTTATTTTTTTAAAAAGGTGGACTAGCTATAGTCTGATTGCTTTTCTAGGTGCAGATGTCACCTTTCCCCAGACTTAATAATTCTACCATCAGTACATGGCTAATTTATCTCCAACCAATAACTGTATTCTGAGGCTTTATTTATATCATTTAGTCTTCTACATTTAACTTATACTCCAACAAATTGGATTCTATGTTAATCTATGGCATAATATTTTGATCATTTTTGTGAAATAAAGTCCTTCTTTTTTATGTGGGAGAAAAAAATCTCCTGTCTAATACAAACAACATTATCTCTAAAAGTGTGATACATCATCATACATGCAAAACCAAGCCGAGGTAGGCTAGACTGGCAGATTAGATGGACCACTTCAATTTTCCATCAATCAAATTATAGTTTATTGTTCAGCTGAACTACCTCAGGCAACACAAATCTAAGAAACTGTCATTTTGGAAACATTACATTTTTTTCCTTGTCACATTATAACCCGAGCTGTAGTCATAAAAAAGAATGTCATACCATTACTGTATCATAATATTCCTTAATTAAAGACCAGCTAATTCCTACACTTAAAGATTATAGTAGTATAGGAAATAATGCCAGCCAACCATGTTGCTACTTTAATTATTTCCAAAATAATGATGATTCAAAAAATATTTAATTGAACACAGGATGGTTGCCTAAAATGCTGGTTTAATAATAAGATTAGAGGCAAAATTATAATTCTTGATTCATCTTATATTTCTATCGTTTCATGAATGAAATAAATTTTTAAATATTTAGTTAAAGATTCCATCTTTAAAAATAGAATAATAATAACTTTCAGTTTTTAACCATTTTTACAACAGAAAAAGTGATTCAATGGTCAGATTAAAATTTTAACAAAAACAAGCAACAACCAAAATCTAACAGCCAAACATTAAAAATCTGATCATATTCTATCACCCACAAAAGTGTGTCAATACATTTTTCTGACATTTATTCTGCAAAGTTCCTCTTAGGTTGAAGAATTATCATAGATGCTGTTGCATTTTAAGAGCTTTCTCTCGGTTCATCTTAGATGTATGAAATAAGCTGATGGCATTTCTATAGCTAGAAATATTTAGTTGAATGCATGCAACAGCGATGATTGCTTTTCTTTGTAGTAGAGGTATTACAATTTGAAAAGTGAGGAGGGAAAATGACAAAATAAATTTTATTCTCAAAATACAATTTCTTCAAAATTGAATGAGATATTTGTGCAAGAATGAACCTGGTTAAAACCATGGTGGTTTCCAGTTGCTATCGACTCATATTTATACTTAAAATGTGTTCATGATTACTTGATGAAAACATAAACCTGCTCAAGAAATAACACTCATAAATAATACATGCTAAAGCCTGAAGATAATCAGACAAGTTATAAGAATATACCTCCCTCCACAAATGTATGTCATTGCTACATTTCATGAAGGGCTATTTAATTGACTACCAGATAAAGGAATAAACCTGCTAAAAGAATAGATTTACTGTGCACTGAGGCAATGCATTTAAGAGGTCTCCACTGAATAAAAAACTAGTTCCATTGGCTGAGCTATGATACGTTCTTGAACGCGTTGGGACTTATTAACTGAACTTTTATGTGCCTTTTATGCATCATTTATTTTTCAAAAATCAGGAATTTTCATGATAGCAATTACTTAGGCACTAAAGTCATGCGAAATTCCTGTGGTTGGTACCACAAAATCCACCCCAAGGAAAGACCTTACCCTCTTTTTAACACCTCTGGAGTTTGGGATGGAAGAAAAGGAAGTGGAATAACAGCAAAGAAGGTGTATATGGCTCAACTCAATGCTGTGGGTTTTCCTTAAAAAGGTAGCTCAAAGGCCTTACAGTAACTCTTCTGTAGATTTTATTTTATTGGCATGGAAGTTAAAAAAAAAATCTTGAATCATTTTTTGCAAATATGATGATGATAACACCTAACATTTACTGAGAGTTTTCTATTTGCCTAAGCAAATTTGTAACATTTGTTTATTTGTACCATACTTTCTGCAAATATGTCTATGCTTGGCATGATCATAAACATCTTCATTCTGTTCTATTTAGCCAAGATTTGTATTTGCCTGTTCTGCAATTCCTTCCCCACATTGGAACTACAAAACCTATTGGCAATAAAGCTTTTTGGTTCAGCTTTGCTATAAAGTTCAGAGTGTTTCTCAACACTATATAATTAAATGCAAATGCTAGGCTGTAATTATATTATGGATGTGACTAAAAGAGACTGAGGGAAGGAAATTCTTAGTTAAATCCGCTTCCACCTTGTTGTTTCTAGGTTTCCTGTGGTTTCATCTCTGCACTTTCACTCTGTATTTGATCCAAAGTAACTTTTAAAGGCCTCATTAAGATTTAACTGAATGTGCAGGTTTTCAGTCCTCCCTCTGCAGGCCTCTGGACGAGAAGGATGAAATAGGATTCCTCTGTTGATGAACTGCAAATTTCTGTTCCATCCCCCTACTTATATTTTTTAGTTATGGACACACAAGGGGTTGAATGTACCAGCAGAGACTGAGATTGGAGACTCTTTGTAAAGAGCAGTGTCTGACATGGCTTACTTTCAAAGAGGATTCACATCATTAGATTTAGCCTTCATTTCCCTCCTTTCACTACACCTTAGTGTCTGCTCCCCATTCTCTCCTCTTTCCTTTTTCTGTTGCTGTTTTTTCCTACAAGGATAGGAGCAATATGATGTCAGAAATCATAGTTACCACAGGAAAAAAAGGCACAGGGCAATTGAGAATTTAAATATCAAGAGTTCTGATCAGCCTGATTTTTGTCTCCTGTGCTGTGAGTTTAAAGCTACTAGTGGACTTACATGAAGTGTTTCATGCCAGGTTGAGCAGCTATTATTTCCCACCTGCCCAAATTTTCCCCTAAGGCTTGAGAGGACAAGACCTGGGAAACAGGCTTTCTGAAATCCCTGGGTTCTCAGGTGGCATCTGTAGGGTTGGTCTGATTTAGATATTTAACTCTTCCTAGAATGCTAGAATTCTAGAGCTGATTGGAAATCTAAATGAGCTGGGGCCCATGTTGCACAGTCTTTGAGTGATAGTGAGTGACTAAAGCCTGGTCCTCTGATACTTAGTTTAGGGCTTATTCCCATATTACGGTAGTTCCTAAATCTTGGCCATCAGCCCAGTGCTGGTGCAGGATAAAGCATACATTAATCCTCAGCTATATAGAAAAAAAGGCCACAATAAGGTGAATTTTCCATAGAGCAGACTTCGTTCCATAGTAAGAGTGTCCTAAACTTTGATACGGCAATGTGTTTTTGGGTGAAATTGTGGTGAAAGTCATTTATATTTCTTTTGCCTTTGTTTGTTTTAAAATGTCTTCTCTTGGCAAAATTAAAATATTGGCAGCCCAATGATGGAACTTACATATTTATTTGAAATGTTGTTGCTCCATGAAATCTAAAAGTCTGGGAAACATTGCAGTAGGCCGGCTTCCTCCCCCTTTCGAGTCCCAGATGGGCATTGCTGGGAGTCTCTCCTTCTTTCAGTTTTCTTCTTGGCAGAATATATCCAATGATTCTTGGCTGGAGGCTGTGGAAACCTCTACGGATGGAAGGTTAGAGAGCCTAGGGTTCAGACTCAGCTCTCCTGCCAATTAGGGTGCCACATTTGTCAAGCCATTAGGCTCTCTGGACTTCATGCTTTAAATTATATCAAAGAAATGGTGGTCAAGTTAGCCTATGAGACTCTTTCACCTATCTTTCTCGTGTGTGTGTGTGTGTGTGTGTTTAGCATGTCTTGTTTTTGAGGCAGTGCTGGTGGACTAAAGTTTCATCAGTTTGGACTGAAGAAGCGTGGTGTAGAGAAGTTGGGATTAGGGAGAAGTAAAAAGATAAAAGAATCAACTTTATTCCCACAAAGAAGGTGAATCCTAACAAACAACATGCAGACCTCTGAATTGTTTGCTCTATTTACTGAAGTACTCATGTTTGGTTTTGCTCCTTCTTTTACTTAAGCTTTGGTGCTCAGGTTGCTTGATATTTGAATGTATAAACTAAATCTGAACTTATGCACATGTCAAATTTGCTCGAATACATTCACTCTGTGTATAAATTGCTGCTTTAATTGCAAGGACACTGGCATTGGGGGCTAAGAGCTGGGTTTAGAATCCAGTGCTTGTAGTTTGTAGTTGCTCCACATGAGTTGTCTAACTTTTAAACCTACATGGAGATACTGCCTTTCTTTGTGATGACTCTAATAATTAAATAAGGTTATAAACATAAACACGTATTGTAAACTGTAAAGAGCTATATATCCCAGTGGAATGGGGACAAAAAAAGAAACACAAAAAACAACCAAAAGAAAAAAAAGAACTATGTGAATGTTAGGCATTTATTAGTATATGTGATCTATATTTTATTTTACACATGATACACATGATAGATTTATATTGTATACAGAAGTATATTTCTTTATTCCACAATTTTATGTAATGACTGTATAGTCCTAGGATCATCCTTCTTTCCTTCTTTCTCTTCTTTCCTTCTTCCTTCCTTTTTAAAACTTCTTTCTTTCTCCTTACTGTGCAGATCCTATAAAATTTTATTTTTCATCTTTTGGCTTTCTCACCTAGACTCAGGAGTCACTAAATACCCCTAGCTCATTTAAGTTTTATGAGTCACCTTCTGTCTGCAACATAAACTCTAAGTCTCTTAGTAAGGCACATCAAGTCTTTCATAAATTTACTCCAAAATATCTATCCATGCTTCTTCCTTGCCCTATATTCTCTGACACACTTTCAAAAATCTGCCTTTTTGAACACTTCATTGTAGGCTGAGATTCCTACCCTCTCCCTTCATCTGACAAAGTCTTACTCATCCTAATCAAATCTGCTTTTCAACTTTCCTAAGCTGTGTTAGTCTCTCATCTGTGAACCCCGTGCACTCACCCCCACTGACATCGTTATGTGGTGACACAAATTTCTGTAAATTTCTATAGTATCATTTATCAGAAGCTAGAGATTGTCTTATTAGACTTTTTGTCTCTCATTGCCTATTAAAATATCTGGCAGATAGCAGACACTTAGTCAATGTTTATGGGCAAATACATACAATATCAGTAAAGATGTTGATATTTTGTCACTTAGTGCTGGTCTGGTAAAATTCAATTAAGATCAGGGTTTTGCTTATTATTATTGTAACTATTGTTATTATTTTCCTTGTTTTTGTTTTTTACTCCCAAGCAACAAAAGTGCTAAATTTTGAGCAATCATTTACAGTATAGTATATTTGATCTTATTTTTACTATTAAATCACCAAAGTATGAGACATTGTTTAAAGTTCTCTTAATTATTCAACTGGCCCAACTTGGCAACAATCCAATTGATTGCATGGTGAGAAATTTTCAACAGTAGATTTAGATTTCCATAGTAAAGGTGATCTTCTTAGCATCTCTTAAAGCTTCCCCTTTATTATTATCTGGAGTGTAGTTAAATACATTATCTTACTTTTTATATGAATATTTCCTATGAAAATTCATGAAAAAGTAAAAAGAGGAGGCTAGGAACAAATTTGCTTAATTCCCCTTGAAAATTGGCACAAGACAAGGGTGCCCTCTTTCACCACTCCTATCCAACATACTATTGGACGTTCTGGCCAGGACAATCAGGGAAGAGACAGAAATAAAGTGTATTCAAATAGGGACTGAGGAAGTCAAACTGTCTCTGTTTGTAGATGATATGATCCTATATCTAGTAAACCCCATCATCTCAGCCCAAAAACTTCTTAAGTCGATAAACAACCTCAGCAGTCTCAGGATACAAAATCAATGTGCAAAAAACACACGCATTCCTATATACTAACATTAGACAAGCAGAGAGACAAATCATGAATGAACTTCCATTCACAATTGCTACAAAGAGCATAAAATACTTAGGAATACAGGTAACAAGGAAAGTGAAGGATCTCTTCAAGGAGAACGAACCACTGCTCATGGAAATAAGAGAAAACAAACAAATGGAAACGCACTTCATGCTCATGGATAGGAAGAATCAATATTGTGAAAATGGCCATACTGCCCAAAATAATTTGTAGATTCAATGCTATTCCCATTAAACTACCATTGACATTCTTCACAGAATTAGAAAAAAACTATTTTAAAATTCATATGGAACCAAAAAAGAGACCGTAACTACCATTGACATTCTTCACAGAATTAGAAAAAAACTGTTAAAATTCATATGGAACCAAAAAATAGCTTGTAAAGCCAAGACAATTCTAAACAAAAAGAACAAAGCTG
>NW_012102399.1:1365359-1457796 GCF_000951045.1 Mandrillus leucophaeus
AGTAAGGCACATCAAGTCTTTCATAAATTTACTCCAAAATATCTATCCATGCTTCTTCCTTGCCCTATATTCTCTGACACACTTTCAAAAATCTGCCTTTTTGAACACTTCATTGTAGGCTGAGATTCCTACCCTCTCCCTTCATCTGACAAAGTCTTACTCATCCTAATCAAATCTGCTTTTCAACTTTCCTAAGCTGTGTTAGTCTCTCATCTGTGAACCCCGTGCACTCACCCCCACTGACATCGTTATGTGGTGACACAAATTTCTGTAAATTTCTATAGTATCATTTATCAGAAGCTAGAGATTGTCTTATTAGACTTTTTGTCTCTCATTGCCTATTAAAATATCTGGCAGATAGCAGACACTTAGTCAATGTTTATGGGCAAATACATACAATATCAGTAAAGATGTTGATATTTTGTCACTTAGTGCTGGTCTAGTAAAATTCAATTAAGATCAGGGTTTTGCTTATTATTATTGTAACTATTGTTATTATTTTCCTTGTTTTTGTTTTTTACTCCCAAGCAACAAAAGTGCTAAATTTTGAGCAATCATTTACAGTATAGTATATTTGATCTTATTTTTACTATTAAATCACCAAAGTATGAGACATTGTTTAAAGTTCTCTTAATTATTCAACTGGCCCAACTTGGCAACAATCCAATTGATTGCATGGTGAGAAATTTTCAACAGTAGATTTAGATTTCCATAGTAAAGGTGATCTTCTTAGCATCTCTTAAAGCTTCCCCTTTATTATTATCTGGAGTGTAGTTAAATACATTATCTTACTTTTTATATGAATATTTCCTATGAAAATTCATGAAAAAGTAAAAAGAGGAGGCTAGGAACAAATTTGCTTAATTCCCCTTGAAAATTGGCACAAGACAAGGGTGCCCTCTTTCACCACTCCTATCCAACTTACTATTGGACGTTCTGGCCAGGACAATCAGGGAAGAGACAGAAATAAAGTGTATTCAAATAGGGACTGAGGAAGTCAAACTGTCTCTGTTTGTAGATGATATGATCCTATATCTAGTAAACCCCATCATCTCAGCCCAAAAACTTCTTAAGTCGATAAACAACCTCAGCAGTCTCAGGATACAAAATCAATGTGCAAAAAACACACGCATTCCTATATACTAACATTAGACAAGCAGAGAGACAAATCATGAATGAACTTCCATTCACAATTGCTACAAAGAGCATAAAATACTTAGGAATACAGGTAACAAGGAAAGTGAAGGATCTCTTCAAGGAGAACGAACCACTGCTCATGGAAATAAGAGAAAACAAACAAATGGAAACGCACTTCATGCTCATGGATAGGAAGAATCAATATTGTGAAAATGGCCATACTGCCCAAAATAATTTGTAGATTCAATGCTATTCCCATTAAACTACCATTGACATTCTTCACAGAATTAGAAAAAAACTATTTTAAAATTCATATGGAACCAAAAAAGAGACCGTAACTACCATTGACATTCTTCACAGAATTAGAAAAAAACTGTTAAAATTCATATGGAACCAAAAAATAGCTTGTAAAGCCAAGACAATTCTAAACAAAAAGAACAAAGCTGAAGTCATCATGCTATCTGACTTCATACTTTACCACAAGGCTACAGTAAACAAAACAGCATGGTACTGGTACAAAAACAGACACACAAACCGATAGAACAGAATAGAGATCTCAGAAATAAGACCACACATTTACAAGCACATGATCTTTGATAAACATGGCAAAAATAAGCAATGAGAAAAGGATTCCTATTTAATAAATGATGGAGGGAAAACTGGCTAGCCATATCCAAAAAATTGAAACTGGACCCTTTCCTTATACCTTATACAAAAATTAACTCAAGATGGATTGAATATTTAAATGTAAGACCTAAAACCTAAAATACTTAAATGTAAAATCTAAAACATAAAATAATAACCCTAGAAGAAAACCTAGGCTGACATAGGCATGGGCAAAGACTTCATAACTAAAACACCAAAACAAAGAAGACACACATGTGACCAACAAACATGAAAAAGAGCTCAATATCACTGATCATTGGAGAAATGCAAATCAAAACCACAATGAGATACCATCTCATACTAGTCAGAAATGATGATTATTAAAAAGTCAAGATACAATGGATGCTGATGAGGCTGTTGAGAAATAGGAATGCTTTTACACCCTTGGTTGAAATGTAAATTAGTTCAACCATTGTGGAAGACAATGTGGCAATTCCTCAGAGACCTAGAACCAGAAATATCATTTGATCCAGCAATCCCATTACTGGGTATTTACCAAAAGGAACAGAAATCATTCGGTTATAAAGATACATTCACACGTATGTTCATTGCAAGATTATTCACAATAGGAAAGACATGGAATCAACTCAAATGCCCATCGATGATAGACTGCATGAAGAAAATGTGGTACATGTACACCATGGAATACTACGCAGCCATAAAAAATGAGATCATGTCCTTTGCAGGGACGTGGATGGAACTGGAAGCCATTATCCTCAGCAAACTAACACAGGAACAGAAAACCAAACACTGCATGTTCTTACTTATAAATGGGAGCTGAACAATGAGAACACATGGACATGGTGAGGGTAACAGCATATGCTGGGGCCTGTCGGGAGGGAGATTCTTGTGGGAGGGAGAGCATTAGGATAAATAGCTAACGCATGTGGAGCTTAATATGTAGGGGATGGGTTAAGTGCAGCAAACCACCATGACACATGTTTACCTATGTAACAAATCTGTACGTCCTGCACATGTATCCTGGAACTTAAAATAAAATAATTTTTTTTAAATTTGCTTAAAAATCCAGGGATTTGGACCTG
Organism: Mandrillus leucophaeus; assembly: GCF_000951045.1. NCBI lineage: Eukaryota > Metazoa > Chordata > Mammalia > Primates > Cercopithecidae > Mandrillus > Mandrillus leucophaeus. The sequence goes on from NW_012102399.1 coordinate 1,368,206, forward strand.
CAGATTTTTAAAGAATAATCATACTTTTTGAAACTGATAGTCACAATTTATACTAGAAAAAGAATCTTGCCCACCTACCGGCAAGCTTTAGCCATGTAAATGAACTCGGTTGTAAAGTAATTAAGAAGTGAAACAGAGAATGACAATATCAATGTTAGTAACAACAATATAATCGTATCACATAATAATTCATAGCATTCTCATACACTGAGTTAAGTTTCAGTCCGTGTACAGCTATAATTTTAAGCTTGTCATTTTATGAAATGGATTTGGAATGTATTTGGATAATGATTTCCACACATTTAAATATTTGTTGCAGCTCAATTTCCTCTTAAATCATCAACTGTTCAATGCTAATAGTTGCAAGGAAAGTTGAAGGCCAAGTCAGAAAGAAAATTATATCTTTGACCTAATTTTGTCTTTTAGATTTTTTAACTGCGTTGATCTCTGGTTGCCATACAGAACGTGGTGTGTATGTGTGTGCACGCACAGATTGGGGTAGAGAGGGGACAGTGACTAAAGAATTCTGATCTGAATCTCTCTTAACAGTTTCCAAATCTTAAAATCAATGTCGTTGACATAGTTGTTTATCCAACATTTCCTAACTGCTTCAAATACTTCCTGGAATGCATGTGAAGAAACAAACAGAAAAACTAAATATTTTATATCATTATGTGTTTATTATTTTATATAGGAATACCTCTGTCATAGTTCAGATTCCCTGGGAAATAGACTGAGAAATGCATGTAGGATGTTTTTTTGGAAAGTGATCTGGGGAACAATTCCTGTGAGGAATTAGGAAGCAGGGTGTGGAGGGAGAAGGCGAATTGTAATGCACTTGCCACAGGGGCCATATTAAATCTCAGGAAAAGCTCTAAGGTGGGGATGGTTCCTCCCAGATGTCTGAAATATGCAACCAGAACAAGAATTTTAACTTCCGCATCATCTGGTAATTAGTTATGAGCTTTTGCCCTTTCTCCACAGCAAACCTAATAGGTGAATTATGGCTGATTTCTACTTGCTATTCGAACTCCAAAATACTCACTTTATCCTCTTTCTCCATTATATGGTAAAGATCTTAAAGGCTGGGTTAGGTCTATTTTGTTTGTTTTGAGACAGCATCTCACTCTGTCACTCAGGATGGAGTGCAGTGGCACGAACATGGCTCACTGTGCAGCCTCTACTTCCTGGGTTCCAGCAATCCTCCCATCTCAGCCACCCATGTAGGTGGGATCACAAGGTGCACTCACCACGCCCAGCTAATTTAAAAATCTTTTTTTTTCTTTTTGTAGAAACAGTGCCTCACGATGTCTCATGTTTGTCATGACATGTCAATATGGTATTAATTCAGATAATATATAGGAAGAGATAGTTTGACTTTGTGATACAGAAAAATATATAACATAGAACTAGGCAAAATGGCTTTCCAAATAAAACCAAAACTAATTGATTAATTACTGAAAACACTACTTTTAAGCTACTACACATAATAAACCTATAAATGTCAAAATATTATAATTATCCCAAAATATTTTTAAATAAAATAGCTAGGCAAATCATAGGAGTAGACCACTTTGCTCAGTATAAATTTCATGTATTTCCCCCAAAGTTTGTATTGTTTTCCTCTAGAACTTTAAAAGGAAATGATAATGATAATTTGCAAAGTTTTAAGTCTTTAAATACAGTGATAACAAGCTAGTTGTCCATTTGAGTATTTGCCTCTATTCCAGTCCCATTTTACCTTTTAAAATTGAGATGGATTATAGAAAAATAAATAGGAGAGAAAACCTGGGATTGAATTCCATAATCATAGGAAACATGTGGATTCCCTTAAGGCTACAGGTGTTTCTTGGGTAAAGGAGGGTACAGTCTGTTTCTATCTGAATTGGTCCCTATTTGGGTCCAGAGGCATCCAGAACGTCAAGAAGACCGAGGTGGTGCCTAGGAATTGGAGGCTGGATGGCGAGGGGTGTCAAAAATTTAATTTACTATAATATTTTTGAGCCATAAATCCACCAAGAACTTTCTCAGAAAGCTTTTATGCTGAAAACCTCCATGGATGTTTCATTTTGAGAGACAGTATAGTATAGTTAAGAGCATGGATTCTAGAGTTGGTCTGCTTGTGTTTAATTTCAAGATTCACTATTTGCTGGGGGTCCTTACTCAACTTACTTACTCTCTCTGTCCTTCTATTTCCTCATCTTCAGATGGCAGTAATATTATCTACCTCATAGTTGAGGTATTAAATTAGTTGATACAGGCAGAACACTTATGACAGTACATGGCATATAGCAAATATTTACATAGCACCTACTAGTATTATTTACTAACCTTTAGCTTAAATTAATACCAGTCATATTTATGAAATGTGTGCCCTTCCTTGATTAAAACCAGCTCCCCATACATCTAGTTAACAATCCAAAGTCTGTATCTAGCACTAAACATGGCAAGTTACCCATTTACTAACTTAGGTTCACATTTAACAGAAAGAAAATAAGTGATAAGGTAAAGTTTAGGAAGAATTGACCCACTTATGCCTAGTGTTCCATTATTGGAGCGCTGAGCATGTGGGAGTTTTTTATATCCTGCTGCTCAAGGTTATCACCAAGGTCTGGTTTTTTTCACTCATGTAAAAGTTCAAAAAATGGCAACCTCTGGCATAAATGGGTTAGTAATAGCTGGGGACAAGGCTGATGGACACAGATGCAGGAGATCAAGTGCTATTTTTGGCACAAAGTTACTCACTGTCTCTGGGTGAAACTCTGTTGAGATTACCTGGTCACTGAAATCTCAGACTGACTTTCCAGCTGGATTTTATATAGTATGAGAGAATAGTTTTTATGAAACAGGGAAAAGGTAATTCATATCAAGCATGATGTGGCTATTTATACATAGGTATATGTATATGCTCCCACACATATTTATAAACTAATTTGTACTAGATAAAATTAATGCGTAATTGTCTCATTTTTTAGGTGACAAAATGGTGAAGGAGAAGTTTAAATATACCATGCTAAACTTACAAAATAGAAAGTACAAGGATTTTCCCACATATTTTTCTCTAGAAAATTATTGAAAATTTACTAAACATATTGTTAACCTGGCTCTCGTAAGTTTAGATTTTCATATACATAGAAGACATAATTACTCTAGAAATGCATGTACCCATAACTGCATTTTAAAACTTTTGCTTTTATAATTGCTGCCTCTGAGGATTTCACACACATGCGTGCGTGCACACACACACACACACACACACACACACAGACACACACACATTGTTACTTAGATTAGCCAAACACCATATGATCTACCACTTTTCTTAAGTCTAGTGATCATTTTTTAGGCTCTTCAGACATGACTCTGTCAGGCTTTTGCAATAGAGAGACTTTGGGTTTATTTATTTTGTGACTATAATAACACGTCCAGAGTCAGGAGTAGGTTTATGTGGTAAGTACATCTGGGTTTTGTGTACTCTGCACTGGTGATTCTCTGAGCAGGGATTCACTCTGTGCATTTGAAAATAAAAATGTAGTAGAAGTGGAAAAAGAAGATTTGTGTGTTCTTTTGGCTTCAAAATATTCACAGTCCATCACGCCACTCAGGCAGTTATTTGGGATAACAGAATTTCTTTATTTTTCTTTTTCTTTTTTTTTTTTGCATATGTAATAACTACATTTCAGTGACAGGTTTTATTTAATATCATATTTAATATATTATTTTAGTTATCTATCAAATAGTGAAGAAAATGCAACAGAATGAATACTTTTTCCTCTTTAAAAATAGGTGATTTTGGGCATGAGAATCAAAGGAGAATATGAATTAATTTATAAATTAGAGTCTGGGTTCCACATGTTTCTTGGCTAACCAACTTGGAATAAGACTTGATCTTTCAAGTGTTCCTTTTGTATGTGTATGTAGCCTTCTTTATGTAAGGAGTTTTGCCTTCGACTATGAGCCCCAGCTTTATTTTATTTAATAAGGATATAATTCCTCTACTAAAGGAAGATTTGCAAAAACAAACAAACAAAGAAACAAAAAAACACTAAGTTACCAAAACAAATATTAAAATTGTTATTTTCTTCTTATTTCTAAAACTGTTACTAGTTCTTTCTGCCATGTATGGATTCTTCACGAATAAAATAAAAAAGTTTTCATGTATATATTAGTGCTACCAAATAATCTTTATAAAAGTTATTGGACTAATTTTATAATTTGTAGATCAAAAAAATAGAATTTTCTGACATTGATATAAAATAAATAGTCTTCTAATTCCCAGGCTAGCGATTTAAGACTAGGCAGGGGACATAACGAGCCAGAGCAATAGATACTCTATTTGTTGTGAATTAGCCAGAAAAGGCAGAGCAGAAAGGTCTGGTTTCCATAGTTCATAAATTCTGGATAATTTATGTACCTAAAATCATTCCATTGTTAGGTTATCTTGACTTTAGGAAACTGATTTTTATTAATAACTCCAGCAGTGATGTGCGTCTATATGTGATGAAATAACCTTAAAGAAGTGAAGGTGAGCAGCTTTAGTAACCACACATTTTCTATGGTTTTCTCATGTTTTCTGAACTAGTTTAGAAATGTATATAAATTAAAATTGAATTATCTTGGATAATGTTCTTATCTTTGTCATATAAGAAATAGTACGAGAGAGATCTTTACTCACAGTTTTTCAATCCTTGTGGCTCTAGTAATGCACCAGAGAGAAATAAAACTATAAAAATGTCAAAACAACTTTTGGTACTTTAACAAAGTGTGTGAAAGAAAGAATGATTTAAAAAAAAAAAAGCTGAGCTTTTCAGTGATTTATTTCAACTAATTCAGTCTTTACTGAAGATTGAGTTAAAAATTTAAAACTAAAGCGGACATATTATCACATGGTAGATAGAAAATCAAGAATTGAAAGAACTGGTAAAAATATTTAAGCATATTACAACTTAGAAACAATTTGAAGACTTTTTTCCATGCGACATTCACTAGACTCTAAATTTTGATACGGTCCACTTTATAATAGTTTTTCAATAAAGATAAGTGTAAATGCAACATATAAATATACATGCAACAAAATAATATTGCTTAGAGCAGTGAACAACAACAAATAATCATTTATTTGTATAAAGGATGAGACCTATGCCGGTGACTATTACGATCCACTAAATGCTTATGATGCTGGGTCTCATTGTAATAAGAAAAAAAAATCCCCCCAAAAATCCCATATTTGTAGCTTTATCTACTGACATTGTGTTACTTCATTACTCTGTTGGTTGTTTACAGTATGTTTCAAGGAAATAAATAATTAAAAATATAAAAATGGTCCATCATAGCATATAGGCTGGATATACTGGGAAGTGAGGATAGTAGGGAATGGATACATAGAATGAATACAGAAGAGCGCATGGCAAGAAGTAATAAAAAGACAAAAACAGGTTCAGTGACATAATGATGTTATGATGCAAGCTGGAGGTATCAGAGGTTGTGTTCAGAAATGGGAAATTTGAACTGAAAGTATCAGAGATAGTGTGTGGTCCAAATGTAACCATAGCACTGAATGACTGTATGACTGTGTAAGGTTCATGACATTTAGATGTTACTGTGATTTATGGATGACTCACAAATACGATTTCACCAAAAGGATGGCAAGGTTTAGAAAAGACCAGAAAATCTGACCTGTTTCCAATAATCTTAGAAAGTGAGAAGGATGTCAGTCTATGAGAGTTTTCAGGTAATATAGCTTATTGCCATAAAGTAGAATGATAATTGACTTTAAAGTTCTTAGGCCTGAACCACCTTCCCAAGTTAGAACACAGACTGAATACATAAGAAAGTCATAGCCCTGAAACTTCGCTGTTTATCAGGACGTCTCAGCTCTGCTAATGTCAAAGTATAAAGCATGTGCAAGAGGTATGCCACAGGTTTTCCACCCCAGGAAGTCTACACCCTGAGTGCATCCAGTTTATTCATGACTGCTATTCTTTCAGAAGAAGGGACCATCCTCCTCATCCTGGTCCCCTCTGTCTCCAGAGAAGAAACCCTTCTGCCTTATATGTCAGTGTGGATCCTCCTAGATGCACACAGATATCAAGACAAACTTGGTTATAAAAGAAATTTATTGGTAGACGTCACTGTGAAGACTAAAAGGGAGTGTGAAGAGGAAAGAGGAGGCAGAGAGAACTCTCGACCTCAAAGCATGTCTAATACTCCTCAAAGTACCTTTGAGAGGAGAGGGAAAGAAGAAGGATCAGGTAGAAAGAGCCTGGGTCTACAGTGAGGTTCAGGAAAGCTTGGCCAGGTTGTGGGGATGTCCCACAGTAAAGTTTCCCATTTGAGGAGTTCTGCCTTGGGCATACCTGCCATGCTGTGGGACCTCCACTTGCTGTGCTCAGTCATGACTGGGAGCATGGGAGCAGACTGTGCTCCCAGTGTTAAAGCTACAGGTGATCAGAACGGTCAGCAGCTGGAGGTCGCCAGTTGATTCTGCAGGTGCAGCATGTTCCCTTTAAGGCAGATCAGAGTGATTAACCTCAAGGGCCATCACACTTTTAGGAATTCAGCTGCCTACAAAGACCACATGCATGGGCACACCCTAGATGATCCCTGAGCAAACCGCATGCTATGCTCAGAGTCTGAGGAATGCAATTGAAGATCTTGTCTATAGTCACCTTTAACTATGGAATTTTGGTTCAGTGATCTATTCAAAAGATATTTATTGAGCATCTACCGTATCCTTGGTACTGAGAACACAGCAGTGAAAAAACAGAGAACGCAACAAAAGGACCATAAATTTAATACCTCTACTCTTATTCCACCTTTCATCTCATTGTTATATAGTTTCAACTCTTTAAATTTTAAAAATAGCTGATTTTTATTTTTACAATTTTTACTTTTTTATCCATGTTTATTTAGATTTAGCTTTGGTTTTTGCTCAGTATAGCATCATACATCCCACCCCTTCTGTTTTTTTTCGTTTAAATTAATGAGGTACATATGTTAGTAATTTTAGTGATAGTATGAGTAGAAAATTGTTCCCTTTGTATGAAAACGTTTTTAACTTTGAATGGTGGTCTATCTAGGTGTAAAGTTATTATTTGGTAGTCATTTGCTCTTGGGAGTTTAAAATTATTATGTCTTTTTACTTTATATTATCTTTCCTTTTTTTGAAATAGGGTCTCGCTGTGTTGCCCAAGCTGGTCTCAAAACGCTGGGCTGAAAGTATCCTCCCATCTCAGCTTCCCAAGTATCTGGCATGACATGCCAAAACTGTTTTTCTGTTATTGCTTCTGCTATTGATGATGAGTATCTTTGTTTTGTTCAGTTTCTCTAGATATATCTGAATGTAGATTTGTTTTTACTTATCTAACACATGGATTGGTATGATTCTATCTGCGTGGAAATCTAAAGTTTTGTGTCTTTGAATATTTCCTCTATTTTATTTTATTTATTTTATTTTTTGAGACAGTGTCACTCTGTCACCCAGCTGGAGTGCTGTGGTATAATATCAGCTCACTGAAACATCTGCCTCCTAGGTTCAAGCAATTCTTGTGCCTCAGTCTCTCAAGTAGCTGGAATTACAGGGGCGTGCCACCACACCTGGCTAATTTTTTGTATTTTTAGTAGATATGGGGTTTTCCCATGTTGCCCAGGCTGGTCTTGAACACCTAGCCTCAAGTGATCCACCTGCCTCGACCTCTCAAAGTGCTAAGATAACAGGCATGAGCCACTGCACTTGGCCTCCTCTCACATCTTTTATATTTACTTCTTTTCAGCCATCTATTAAATATATATTGGGTTTGCTTATTCTTTCCTTCACAACCTCGAATTTTCTCAAAGTTTTCATATGTCATTCCAGGTAAATTTCACAGATAAAGCTTCCAGCACAAATTAACTTTTTAGCTGTATTTAATATGGTATTTAAACCAATCATCGAATTTTAAATTTCAGTATTTTTTTCTAGATGTTCTATTCTTCAGAGTGAGCTGTTATTTTATTAAGCTTTCTATTGCATTTTTGTTTCTTTCATTAATATTTGTATAGTATCATCTTTCAAATTATTTGTCTCCTTATTATAAGTCTATTTTATTGTATAGTTTGTGATTCTTTTTATTATGAATTCATTTTCTATTAGAGTTGATTCACTCACCCTTCCCACCCTAAATCCCTTGGAATAAGAAATGGATGGTTAATGCTAAAGGCCCGAATGAAGAAAAGCTTTCATATTTTGATGGCAGTTTTATCTTAATTTCTCAGTTTGAGATAACCATATTTTGAACAATATAAATTCAAACTCCACATACTTGTATGGTATAGGCTTTGCATTTTAGTTTATTTTCAAATGACTTTATTTTTTTCTTCCATACAGAGTCCCAGGCAGAGATAGGTCCCCATCTACTTCCCTGAGCTGCTAGTTTTCTAGAGTGATAATGGATCCAGACTACAAAGGTTCCAACTTTATGCTCCCTGCCTCACCCCAGATTCAAGATTTTTTCTCTTTTATCCCTACATGACCATTAAAATAACAATCACTGTGTGTTAGGGCCTAAATCTAATAGGATCCTACTTGACCCCAAGGATAGGAGCTTGGTTACTTACAACTCTGGCTGTGAGTTTCTTATTTTTATTTCCTAGCATTGATTTTTTTTCTTTTTAGCTTGCTTAATTTTTTTTCTTAATTATATCTTTATATTCTGTGCTTACATTGGAGGTGGAGCTGCTCAGTCATCTTTGATGTGGCACTAATGCTCCTATTTTAATTCATGACCTCTGCTAATGATATGGTAACATTTTAAAATTGTTATTTTAAAAGCTTATGTGCTCTAAATTTTAGGGCCCTAGGATAAACTTCTGATTTTCCACAGACTAGCTGCAATTCTGTTTCTTGTACCTTGAGAGGACTCCCAGAGGAATTATCTTAAAAATCAACATGCAGTGCCAGAAGTGAGAGAATTCTACATGATGTGAGGGAAATGTGTTCATTAGGGACACTGGTTGAAATCTATTGTGACTTTAGATTCTATCCTACCTCAAAGATTTGAAAATATGAAAAAAATGTAGGAAAATATTATCAAATGTCTATGTGGTAGAATTAAAGGAGTTTAGCAGCTCAGTTTTAGTATCAGGGCATAAAAACGGCTTAATATCTAACATGAGTTGCCGGTTAGCACAAAAGTTAGGAGCACGAGCTCTGAAGGACTTTTCCTGTGTTAATTCCAGCTCCCTCATGCGGCATTTGTGTGACTTTTGATGTGTTTTTTAACTTCTCTATATTTCAGTTTTCTCATCATGAGCATTTGAATAATAATGGTGTATTAGTCTGTTCTCACACTGCTATAAAGACATACCTAAGATTGGGTAATTTACAAAGAAAATAGTTCTAATGGGCTCACATTTCTGTGGACTCTACAGGCTTCTGCTTCTGGGGACATCTCAGAAAACCTACAATCATGGCAGAAAGTTGAGGGAAAGCAAGCACATCTTCATATGGCTGGCTGAAGAAAGAGAGAGTAAAGGGGGAAACGCTACACCCTTTCAAACAACCAGATCTCGTGAGAACTGACTCATTACGATGAGAATAGCAAGGGGGGAAGTCCGCCCCCGTGAGGCAATCACCTCCCACCCGGTCCCTCCCCTGAAACTGGGGATTACAGTCAACATGAGACTTGGGTGGGGACACAGAGCTAAACCATATTAAATTGCAAGCTTCTCAAAGAGTTGTTACGTTGAATGTATATAGCTAAAGTTCTTTGAGCAATCCTTTGCACATACTAATTAACTTTCAGGTGTTAGTTATTCTTATTACAACTTCTATGGATACTGTTAACTTAGTGGTTTCCCAAATATTCCAAGGAAGAATATTTTTAAAAATCAAAGAAGGGCCTGGCATAAAGTGTCCAATGTTTTAGTTTTAGTTAAAAAATAATTACTACCATCTGTTACCCAGTATATGAGAGAAATACTTTAAGATATAAAAGTCAGAAAAAACTCAAAATTCGTTGAACATGAATTAAATCATTCATCACTGACCTAATTCACTAGAACATAATGCCCCCTCTGCACTCCATAGCCTATAGAACAATTGAAGAAGTTGGGGGCTAGTAAAAGCAATGCAAGAATTATTAAGGAATTAAAAAATAAAATAGAAATATTAAGTAAAGCACATGGAATTTAATTTTTACTTTAGCCTGGAAAGAATATGGTTGAAGATCAATATAATGACTATTTTAAACTATAAATAGGTATTACTACATGTTGAGTCGAGGTAGCTATTTCTTGAAAGATTCAAAGTTGATTGGAATTTAACCTTCAGAGGAACTGGACTATCCATTACCATTCACGCACACATCTATTGAACTCTGTTGGTTATAACCTCTGTGAAGATACTAGGCCAGGCTGCTGGAGCACACGCAGCAATTACAGATTTGGATGAAATGATTGCTTCCTACTTTCATGGTGCTTCTATTTATCCATTAGGGACACTGACAAGTGCACACATTCTAGTAATAGAATGCATTGTAAAACAAGCACTCTGCAAATGAAATCACAGAAGGAAAAGAACCTTTCAACTGAAGCAGTTAGAGTAAAATGCCTCTTGACATTTCAGATCCGTGAGCCCCTTAACATTGGTAGAAAGGTATAAAAGTCAGCGCTGAATGAGTATTCAGCAGGTAAGGCATGTTTGCTAAACCATAGGAAGAATTAATTTGTTGGTAACATAGTGGGATAATAGGAAAGTATGGGAATATAAATTTGAAAAGATAGATTGGAGCCAGATTACCTGTTGGATAAACTTTTAATACCTTAAACCTGGGAGAACCTTTTATTATTATTTTTGTCTAACTTCAAAAACATCATTTAAAAACTCCAAATAAAATAGCATACTGTATTTTACCTAAACAATAATAGAAAATGGACTACCTGAAAATATCTTAATGTTTGACATTGAATATATACATAGTCATTGTAATGATATATATGGCTACATATATATTCAATGTATATGTTCAAAGTACATTAAATATATAGACAATATATAAATATATATTCTATATATTTATTCAATATATGTTCAATTATATATTCAATATATTCTATATGTGTTTGACATTGAATATATACATAGTCATTGTAATGATATATATGGCTACATATATATTCAATGTATATGTTCAAAGTACATTAAATATATAGACAATATATAAATATATATTCTATATATTTATTCAATATATGTTCAATTATATATTCAATATATTCTATATGTGTTTGACATTGAATATATATTTCCATTTTATAGATATATGTATAGCCATTATATATATGTGTGTATATATATAAAAAACATAAATATATGGCCAAATAAATGGCGCATATATATATAAAATGGCAAATAATGGCCAAATAAGTGGCCATTATACATATATACATAATGGCAAATGACATATATATGCCATTCATATAAATATAAATGGCAAATATATATATTATATTACATTATATGTAATTATGTAAATATGATTATATATATTCAATGCAAACATTAAGATTTATATATATAATCTATGTGTGTCTATATATATGTATGTATAAAATGGCCTCTATAATCTTAAGAATTGAGAACACTTTTCACCTTCCAGCAATTAGCATTGACCGAGTTAGAAAATAAAAATACTGTATCTTATCTGACAATCCTTTTAACAGCATACTTTGACTCTGTCTGTTCTGCATTTATAGCTCTGTCTGTTTTAAATTAATTCATTCGTTGGTTGAAATTTTTAAAAATAGCTTTTCTTTGGTTTTATAAGATATAGGCAACTCGAACAAATTGATGTTTTGTCCTTTTGTTTTGGTTTTGAGTGGAGAGTATATCAAGAATTTGCCTTATAAATACATAAATCATCTCTATTTTACATCAAAATTCTCTATCTTAAAATTAGTGTACTCATGTTTAAAAAGCAACAAACTATGCAAAAGCATATGTGGTGAAAATTAAACTCTTTCCCACAGAAACAACTGCTTTTATTAGTTTGTGATCTTTGCATCATTATTTGCATATTCCATTAAATGCATGTACAGTAGTTCCCCTTTATTCATGGTTTTGCTTTCTGTGATTTCAGTTCAATGTGCAAATATATTACAGCATTTTGAGAGAAACTGAGAAAGAACATATTCACATGACTATTTTTTACAGTATATTTTTATAGTTTTTCTATTTTATGATTGTTAATCTTTTACTCTACCTAATTTATAAATTAAACTTTATCATAGGTATGTAAGTACAGGAAAAAAACACATAGGATATACAGGGGTCAGTGTTATCCAAAGTTTCAGGTGTCCACTGCAGTGTCTTGGAAAGTACCCCTGGAAGATAGGGATACTACTCTATGTATATACATATATATACACGCACATATATACATACACACACAGATGCATATACATACACACACACACACACACACACACACACATATACATGTTTGTTTTTTTGTGTTTTTTTTTGAGACTGAGTCTTGCTCAGTCACCCAGGCTGGAGTGCAGTGGCATGATCTCGGCTCACTGCAACCTCCGCCTCCCGGGTTCAGGTGATTCTCCTGCCTCAGCCTCCCAAGTAGCTGAGATTATAGGCATGAGCCGGTGCGCCCAGCTAATTTTTGTATTTTTAGTATAGAAGAAGTTTCGCCATGTTGAGCAGGCTGGTCTTGAACTCCTGATGTGAGATGATTCGCATGCCTCATCCTCCTGAAGTGTTGGGAGTACAGGCGTGAGCCACCATGCCCAGCCTTACTCTACATATCTTTACATACATAGGAGCATATTATATACATTCTTCTGCACCTTGCTTTTTTATTTAACATATCTTGGAAATTATTCCATATAAACGCATTAAAGCACTACATTATTATTTTAATTGCTATATCGTATTTTATTGTTTTGATGTACCTTAACTTATTTGAACAGTCACCTAATGAGAAACATACAATGGCCTCTCCCCAGTGTTTGTTTTGTGTATACAATTGAAATAATGGCTATAAAACTTTTGCTTGCTATCTTCAGTTAATATTTTTATAACCATGTCCCCACATTACTCCACAAATCAAGATGCCATTTCCATGTTTTACAAGTTCACAGTTTAGCTTCAGGGATAACATGAGCAGCCTGGGGAAACCGCTGTGCATTGATTGCCTACGACGTGCCATCCCACCTTCTCACCATCCAGAGGTAGAGTACGCTGTATGGAAGGCACAGCAGTGACCTGACCATGAAGATACTGCCTGCATGTCTCTCAGTAGCTTAGAGAGAACTGGTTTATTGTCTTCCATTAAGATTTAGAAAGGGCAAAACACCGGATCACACTCCCGTAGTTTGCAAGCAGCAAAGCCTAGGTTCCAGAGCACAGTCTGATTTTAAAACACATTCTCATTGATAATAGGATGTCTCTGATTCCAATATTAGATAGAAGGGGGAAATGTTGTAAATAGCAAATACTATATATACACAAAATAAGATTCTCTATAAAAAGGACTCCCAATACCTATAATTTGCTGACCTTTGGCTACAGAAATAAAAACAATTTCTTTACAGGCCAGATAATTGTGATTATATCTCTGTCTCTGGAAGGATTCTGCCTCTATAATTTCAATAATTGCAAACAAACAAAAAACTTGCTCATCTGCCCCTCCCCACCCTAACATCGCTCTGAAGGTTTCCTATTAATATTTCAGGATGGATTATACTTCATCTTTAAAAGAGGAAATCAATCTCCATTTATCAAATATATAATAAATATAAAACAATTATAAAAACAATTCATTTTTATTTAGAGAAAGAAAACAGAGAGTGTCTGAGTATATTTTTTTAAACATCATACTTTAAGGAGGTTTAAGAGGCCGATAACTTGCTTCTATAAAACTTTCACTTGTAAATTTGGGTAATTAATTGGATTTCAAAGATTTCACTATAGAGAGTGAAGTCAGACTGGCATGAAAAGAATACTTACTTTAAATTAAGAAAATCATGAATGCTCAAGGGGAGGTGTACTTTTTTTCTATGCACAATTACACAATATTAAAATAGAAGAGAAACAGATCATGTAGTAATTCTGTCTCATCATATGGACAAGGAAACCAAGGCATGGTGATGGTAAATACTTTTGTTTGTTTGTTTGTTTTTTGAGACAGAGTTTTGCTCTGTTGCCCAGGTTGGAGTGCAGTGGCGCAATCTTGGCTCACTGCAAGCTCTGCCTCCCAGGTTCACGCCATTTTCCTGGCTCAGCCTCCCAGGTAGCTGGGACTACAGGCACCTGCCACCACACCCGGCAATTTTTTTTGTATTTTTAGTAGAGACAAATTTTCACCGTGTTAGCCAGGATGGTCTCGATCTCCTGACCTCGTGATCCACCCGCCTCAACCTCCCAAACTGCTGGGATTACAGGCATGAGCCATCGTGCCTGGTCCATGGTAAATACTTTTTTAACATAGCTAACTAGTTAGCATCAAGGCTAGTATTCAGGGCTTCTGTTGCCTTTGAATGAAAAGTTTTACGCAAGAGCACTTCATAAATTTCAGAAATTGTTTTTTAAACTTCTGTTCCCTGTATTCGTGTAACCCCTAAGATTTAGGTAAGTTTTTCTTAGTCAACACAGTTAAAGCTGACCTGTATGCAGTTGAATAGATCACAACACTGATTTGAAATTATCGTTTTGAAGGTTGAAATAACTGGACCATGAACTGGCTGGTGATATTTTAGCCAATATAATGACCAAATCAGCTATCAATCATTATAGCAGTTAAGAAAACTAGGCATGATGAGGAATATCACATGATTATAGTACAATTTTGAACAGTGATGAAATAGATATAATGTGGGACTGCCATGCCATGAAGGATTTGAAATAAGATTTATACATATACATATCATTTTCTCATAGTGCTTAAATAGAGACTTGCTAACAAGCTGATGGTACAGGACTTGTTCACTGTTCCTTAAATTAGAGGAGGCTGTGAAAGAGTTATTTTTAACAGCTATGGTAAAATGAGAACATTAAACTTCAGAAAATCTGGATATAAATCTGGATTCTGCCATTTATAGGTCTTTTGACCTTGAAAAAGTCATTAAATGCAGCTGTAATTTTCTCTTTTTAAAAAATGGTGATAGTACATTGGGTTTTTGAAAGGATTAAACAAAATGTATATGTATACATATAAACAAGTATGTACACTATGAGAACATTATATGTATATATATAATTATATATATAATGCATTGCAAAACAACTTAGAAATGACAAGTGTTGTTATAGGTGGTAGTTATTTCTGGTTAAATGTATGTGATACTATCAGATTATTAGTAAATGATTAGAAAATATTTATAGATGATTTAGTTTTTTCTGGGCTAGTGATTCTCAAAGCATAGGCCCAGATCTCTGAGGAACCCTGATGTATGTTTAAGGAGTCCTTGAGGTCCAAAACCACTTTTATATCAATACTTTTGTTATTTACTTTTTTTCATTGGGTTGAAACTTGCTTGCAGTGCTAGAGCCTTAGTAGTCTTGACTTTTTAGCATGAATCAACAGCACCAAACTTTGCTAGAAATCATGGTGTTCTTCATTTTGGGCAAAGATGATACACTTTCAATTAAAAAATAATAATAATAATGTTATTGCTCTTTGAAGAAGCAACTACTTTAATTAAATGTTTTCTCTTAGTTATGTATGTTTTTAATACTTTATGTGACAAAATGGGAAGTGCCCATAAAGAACTTGTGCTACACACTGAAGTACTAACTGTGGTGGCTACTTTGAGGTAAAGGAGTTGTGTGATTCAGTTTGAGCTGAAATAGCCCCTTTTATACAAATATCTACTTGAATATCTACAACAAGTGAAACAACTCACAGTGTTTGTTGTCAATGATAAGATTTTAACGTTCAAGGAGAATTAGAATTTTGGAGAATTTATACCTGCCACCATGAGCATGACAGATTGCCAATACTTAATGATATTTCTGATAAGATCCTAGAAGTTATATTAATACATGTGATTATTGTTTGATACTAGATAATGAAATGCATCAAAATTTGCATAACTCAGTGAACCAATATTTAATAGAAGACCAATTCATGATGCTACAAAATTATACATGGGTCAAAGTTCCATTAAAAATGCAAGATAGATGACAGATTTTAACCTAAGAGTGAAGTATTCATTGATATGGTTTCTCATTCCCTGTTGCAACTAACTTTTAAGAAATGACTACTTGTTGGTGTTTGGTGTATCAAAGAAGAATATCTACAATTAACTGAGAAGTTTGCTAAAATGTCCTTCATTTTTTTCAATTATATATTTGTGGAAATGTGTATTTTCTTCATAACCAAAACCCAAATAACATATTGCAGGACTAAATGTAACAACAGATATTAAAATTCAGCATCTTGTATTAAGCCATGTTAAAAAGATTCGCTAAAGTATAATACAGTGACATTTTCCTTGCTTTTTTATTTTGAAAAATATCATTGTTTTAGTATAGTATACTGTTTATGTTAACATTTAACGTGTTTATAGTTGTTATTTTAAATTAATTGAGGAATAATTTTAAAATATAATTTATGTTTTATTTTATAATATGGTAGATGTTATTAACTATAATCTGCATAAACAAAAGCTGTTATAATCTCAGTGATTTTTAATAGTGTAAAGTAGTCTGTTCTAAGCTGTCATTGCTAAGGATAGTTGAACCACCACACGGTTACCAATGGAATTACAATAGAAAGTTTATGATTTATTTAGGTAGCATTTTGAATTGTAATTGAATTCCCAAAGACCTTCCATATGTGCATAAGAATGAACAAAATGTCTAACTGTAAGATTGTGTATACCTTCCTTTGGTAGATTTTCATATTGTTTACTATTTTAACAGTTTGCTTACCTTCTCTGTCTAGCTCACCTTATAGTCATAAAGCTTCTATAAAAGTGCATGACACAAAATAGAGGCTCCACGCATCTGTGATGCATTGTTTTATATATAGAGAGATATATAATATCTATATCTATATCTATATATATCTCATAGCTTGTATGATGATATGGGAAGATGCCAGTGAATGAATATATATCATGTACATGTAATTCATGATTGTTGTACATTTTGCTGTTTGAAAATGGGAGAAATAGTTTTATTTTATAGCTACTTGATCAGTAAAGCTTCATGAAAGAGGTCAGATTTCTAAAGCAAAGGGCACTTTTCAGCATTAATAGCAATGAAAAGAACAGGTTAGGGGACAGTATAAAACATTCAAAATGATAAATAGTTTAGTGAAGGAGGAAGAAGGTAAATTCATTTAGAAAGAGAACTAAGGAGTGAAGAACACAGTCATTGATTGAAGATGTGAAACTGACTCAGCTGAGATGTGATTACCTATATGAACAAACGGAGAGTGAGTAGTACCTTCAGAGGAAACTGTGAAGTTCGTTGGGTGATATTTTAAAATTTAGGGCAGGAAGCCCTTCCCACATTACAGCTGACTAACCTAGCCCACTGTCTTGGAAGATTAATCAAAATCAGAAAATTAGAAAAAAATGTTTTTCTGAGAGGCTGTCCATTTCAAGTTGGGTCCTGAAATTGAGGCTTGCCTACTAGTGTCAGAATGTCCAATAGGTGAGACAGTAGTCAATCGGTGAATATTTTACTGAAAAAAAAATTGAACTGGATGTAGGTAAGTCCTTGTAGAGAGAAAAGCGAGAGGGATGTCTGATTTATGTCTCAGGTGTCTGGGAAGGAATGTAGTCTAGTTTGATGAAGATAGTAGTTGAAATAAAAATAAGAATTTTTACTGTTTTCTTACAGCTACCTAGATGAGTATCATTATACTTAGCAATTTTCAGTGTATTTAGAAATAAGACTATTATAAAAAAGATTTTGAATGATTATTTAAAATTATTTTACAGTAACAATTGGTAACACAAAGTAGGTATGACATATAAAATTTTGCTCCAATTAATTTTTAAGTAATTAGTATTTAAAAGGAACTCTTAAGACAAATAATTAAATACACATTAATTTAATTCTATCATGTCATTGTAATCATCATAGAATATGTTTTCCTCATGATTGAAGTAAAATATTCCATATGATCTCAAAATTACTGAAATATTAGTAAGTCTTTCCATTTATTCCTGGAATGGCCTTTTCTATGAATTATAAAAGGATCAGACTAAGTATTTAAATATAAAAATTAAACCTGTGTTTTTATTTAATTATAGAGACTATCAGGTGATACCAAAAGTGAGAATAATTTTTATTTGATCCTATGCTTTGGGGATTTTTTCTATCTTCTACTTTGATTTCTTCATTTCTTGGGATACATATATATAGATATATCTATTATATAGATATATATAGATATATATAGATATATCTCAAACATCCATTTTTACCATCAAACACATTTGGTCATGTATACGTACACAAATACATATACCATATAAGTACACACACATTTTCTATTCTTAATTGAAAGAATTTGTAGTTATGAACTGTTAATTGTTCTCTAAGTAGCAATGATGTATATACAATTTAAAATCTGACAGGAAAGCAATTATATCTGTATCTATCTATCCACATATAGATATAAATATCTTTATATGGCCTCTAGAATTAATACTCCAGTCACATGTCATTTTGTATCTTCAACTAGAGCACCTACTACTGGCTTTCCTTTCTTCTGCTTGAGATTGACATCATATAAGTATCTATATGTATATAGATCTGTATCTATCTATATCCATCTACATATCTTCCTATAGTTGAGAATAAATTATCCTATTTTGTATATCTATCCTGTTTATATATAAATATTTTATATATTTATATAGTTCATATATAATTACTTAAATAAATATGTTTATTTTTATAATTTTATATATTCAAAGATATATACATGTATATTCTTACAGGTCTAGAAATTTCCCCTTCGTTATTTGGGTAGAAGAAAATGTAATCAAAACAGTGCTGTTGATTATTTTCTTCTTAGTAAAAGTGAAAACATTAAACTGACTTTAAAGGTCAAGTGATGAATGTGCGTGTGTTCTAAATGTTGTGGCCTAAGTCTTACAATTCTGAGTGCTTTATAAATACGGCAAAGCCCTCAGCTACCCTACTAAAAAGACCAACAAAACACGTTAATGTTAAATTCAGCAAGGCTCAAGTTCTCAGTTTAACACACATGGGGCTCCACTGCTCTAATTTATACAGGACAAGGACTTACTGGCCCTGGAATGCCCCGCCCTGTTTTCTGGGCGTTGTTCCTCTGGCTAACAACCTTACTAGTTAGTATAACAGTGGCTACATAAGGTATGGTGGGAAAAATGTAATGATAATGTGCATTTTGACCAGTTAGTAAAAAATCCTCTAATAGAAGCAGAAACACAACACAGAGAAATTGCCCTGAACTTATGTCATCGTGCTATTTTCCTATGCAAGGGGTACAAATAGGCTTGCTCCCTTCTCAAATTTGGATGAGACACTTCAATTTTAAGTGGGCATTTTAGTGTGTTTTTGGTTTTGGTTTTGATTTGCTGGCTTAAAATATGTACCCAGTTGTATTCCTACAAAGAAGGAAGAGATAATAGTCAATAAACATGAACCATATCTACAAAACACTGATAAGAAATTTTACGTGCTTTTCTGTGCGGGTGCTAAAACAGTATCATTAATATTATCTTGGATAGAATTTTCACTCCTGCTGTTTAGAAAGCAAATGAGCTAATGCTATAATTTCTCTTCTTGATCGAGGTTCATCAGTGTGTTGATTCCCAAAACTGCATGGTAAGTACATGCACAAACGTAATCAACCAAATCATTAGCATTTATTAAAGAAGACGGTTTCAAATTGATGGGCAGTGCTGAAGAAACGTATAAATGTAAATCTTTTCCTTTCTAAATTTTATTTGAATGACAACCAAAATATATTCTTTGAATATGACCAACTGTATACTTACTTTTTTTAAATAAAATGATCAACACCATCCATTAGAAAAAAATATCATTTTGAAGCCTAATCAATTGAATTTCACATTTATATGAAACAGCAAACATATGTTAAAAATGATGCAGTCATGTCTTTGTTTCACATGTATAAACAACATTGTTTCAAACTAATATATCAGTCTCTAATCTTTGTTTGCATTTTGTTTTAAAGTTGATGGTTACACTTCGTCATCAGATGTTATCATTAGGACCCTAGAAAAAGAGTTCCATGTAAATATTGTTTCTAATTCTGATAGTAATCAGAGATTACTATTATTATTAGATCAAGGCAACTTTATGTTAGTTATCGTGCTTCCATCTTTTTCACATAAAAGAGTAAATATAAAAGTACAATATTGCCAGATAGTGGCAATACTCTTGTTTTTCAGTACAGAGGTACTTAGTACCAAACTATCTAATAGTTTATTTTCCTTAAAAGTTCGATTGTGGAATACAAGCATATAGTTTCCCAAAAAGTCATAATTTATATTTTTCTTCTCAGATTTAAAACTCAGTTACTAAGAAAAATAGCTAAAACCCTACTTTAAAATGTGCTACATTGTGATTTATTAATATCATACCAGTGTACACTATGGAAAGATTATTATATATAGTTTTACAAGTTTATGGAAGCTTATAAAGTATGACTCCTCATTCTACATATTTGCTGGTATGTTTTTCAAAAAAAAAGTCTAGCATCTTTCATGAAACATTCTCCAATTTTTTTTCCGTATACAATTAAACTTTACCTCAACCTAGAGTAAGACTTACCTGTGAGTCGCTTATAGTAGTTACTACAAGTTCATAGTTTCTTGCAATATACCATAAGAAAATGTCTTTATGATAAATTCAGTCTACATGTTATCATTTACTCTATTTACATTTTAAAAAATAGAATAAAAAGAAAAACCACTATTAAATGTCCATTGTAAGTTTGTTAGTTCTAATATGTTTTATTGCTCCCCACTAGTGAAAGGTTCTAGAGAGAAAAAGGGATGGCAAGAAGTGAGAGTTTGTTAATAGGTCATAGATTTAGGCTCTGTTTACAGAAATCTGAAACACTGGGGTAATGCATGAAAAATTAAGTTATGCACAAATGTTTCCGATTACTCACTTGTTTGGCATCACATAGGGTGGACCAAGCATGGAAATTAAAGTCTACATTTTTCACCCCATTGTTGGCTGTGTTGTAGAAATGACCTTATAGGTCATATTGCTGAATTTAAAAGTTTGCTTACAGTAAGTATAACTATTCCTATTTTACCATTTCTGAATCAAGCAAAACTCAGGATTAACTCAGTCAATCCATGGAGGCTTAATAGAATGAGGCATTTGAAATATTTCAAGAATGGGCATGAGCAGATCAGTGAGGATGACTCAGAATGGTGTAACTGCATTATTTTGTGAGTAAAGAGCTACCTTGGTCCTCCTCCAACCTTTAGAAGCTTTAAAAAATGAGTGTGAACTTTCATGAGGTTAATGCATTTTGAACATACCAGAAAGATCAAACCTTAGCCCACACGTGAGAATTAATTTTCTTACAGCTTCAACTACTTAAAGACACCTCTTGTGATATATGGACTCTAGAATTAATGCTCCAGTCCCATGTCATTTTGTACCTTCAACTAGAACACCTACAACTGGCTTTGCCCGTCTTCTGCTTGAGACTGACATCATATAACGAAAGATGAAGGAGCCAATACGCTTCTTAAGAAGCAAGTAGTCATGAGACTTCACCTGCCATCACAGATAGAGAGAGAAAAAAAGGGGAGGGGGTAGTTAGCAATTTCAAGAGCCACAATTTACCATGGAAGCCTCTACTTAATATTCCGCTTGATCTGCCAAGTTTATAGCCTGGCAAATCTGAATACAAATGTCGATGCAAATGAGGATTCATTATTCTTACAAGGTCTTTGTGTTGAAGCTTAATGTAACTTGGTTCCTATGGTTGCTCAGGGAACGTAGATTGCAAGACAGAAAAAATGATGAAAAGAACAAAAATGGAAAGGAAAATAATAGAAATAGAAGGAAATGCTTAAAATGCACTTTAGCTTGAAATATGAGGATGCATAGGAACAAAGCATTGTCATTACAATCTCTGCTTATTGCCAGTCCTGGTATTTACTTCTCATCAGCAAGAGAGGAGTTAACCACTCAAGAACATTCTACACAGACAGAAAACATAACAAGTCTCCTTTTACTGATTATAACACATTGTTCCCATTATAAAACCAATTCTTCAAATTGTCAAATTTTTTACCATTCTTTTATAATTACAGAGCTCATGGGCTGGTGGGACCTACACATCCCGATCTCTAAGAAGACTGCAAATGCATTAAAAAACCCCACCCAGCAATTCCCTTTCTTTCATATGGATTTATTGCAAATAATTCAGAATCAACATGTTAAGAAAGCTAAAATTAATAAACTACACATTGAAAAATCACAACACTTTAGCATCATTCATTTATTGTTTACCATAACCCATTGCACACAAAGGTTGCAAAACCTCCAAGTTAGAGGAAATCCTGAGAGGCTGCAAAATTATGATTGTATCTCATATACCACAGTATATTGTTCCGATGAATCTTTTGCATGGTTAGCTGTTGTTTACATATAAATACCTTCTCCGGAAATAAAAAATGTACTGAAGGTAACAGAAGCTGCAAAGCTTAGCAGATCCGATGATCCCAAGATCATGCAGTAAGGCTTGCTTCTTCATCCATAAATAAAGCACATTTGCATCCATTCAGTCAAATTAGCTCCATTAAAAAGGTGGTTATAATTAGCTCCTTTTTCTGGTTCACGGGTAAAATTCTTGCATGCCTGCTGTTTTGATTAAATCCACCATTGTCTTCCAATAGCTAGTGCTAATTCTTCCAAGGAAATCTTCAGTTGAGGTGTTATTTTATTCTGCACTTCCGTTAGTTGTCTAATTTACGCCAAGTCCCTGCAGTGTTTCCTTAAGCCATCCTCTTTGTCTTGCCTTTGAAATTTACCAAATCTTACAAGAAATCAATACTTAATTGATTATTCACTTTTCTGCAGCTTCAAACAGCAAGCACGCATAAGATCCTGGAGTAGTCCCCCGATTTCCAATGCAGGAGGTTGCTTGGTGGCAGAGCTCTGCAAGTGTCCAACAGCAGGCATTCCATGGAGCCGTGCACTGGCGTGGAGTGCCAGCCAGCGTCTGATAAAGAAAACGAAGATACTCTAACGAAGCAGGAAAACTTCCTGGATGAGGCAGATCCATCTCAAGGCTTTGGATAAAAGGCTGAAGCAGGAGCAATTGGATACCAGAACATTATAATTTTTTTTTTTTTTTTTTTTTTACATTATTCCTTTTGCTTTTTGCTTACCATTTTCTTCCCATGGCACTGAAGTGGAATATCCCAAGTGCCACCGAACTCAGAGAATTCCACGCCGGAATGGGGGTGAGACTGGTGTTTTATCTCTGGCATAGGATAAGGATGGCAGGCACGTAACATTACGAAATGTAGGACAAATTCAAGCGAAAGAGAGGGAGAGGGAGAGAGAGGGGGAGAGAGAGAGCTAGAGACAGATGGCGGATCTGGCTAGGAGCCAAAGCCAGTGAAATGAATTACATTGCTGAATAACTGTACACCATTGATTCTGCCACTTGTTGCTGCATGGTTAAAAAAAAAGGAATTTTTAAAAAGCCCCAGTGTATGCTGGAATCCCCTTATTTGTCATGTGTGCAGCAGACAACTTTCACACATAACTCCATCCTGACAATGATGTGCTGTGGGTGTCTTGCATAGGTGTGTAGATGCGCGTGATGTAGTTGTGTGCATGTAGGTGTGCCCAAGAAAGCAAATGTGAGCATGTGTGCATAAGCATGTGGGAGAAAGGAAAAACAATCCCTGCAATCCAGCCATTTTTGTTTAATGAAGAATGGAGGACTGGCATTCAGAGATGTGGTTATGTGCTGCATATTAATGTGTGCTTACCAGACATTCTCCCCCACTTTAAAAATGAGTGGCACAGGAGTGAAGCCCTCTATAGATCAACCACGTGGGAGAAGCAACTCATGAGGTAGCGTGTCATCTCTAAACCTACAAATGTGGCACAAGGAATTCCGCAGAAGAACAAGTTGCTCTCTGACAAGAAGAAAAGCTGGTCCCAGGAATACGATGTTTGGGTGTTTTCGAAAAGACAGCCAGTCTCAGCAGACTGTTCAATAAATGCTTCATACCCAGGATGAAGGGAGACATTATGGGATGCCCAGGGGGCTTTGGAAATCAAATACAATGTTTGAGTAGCACAATTTGAGGTACATTATAAAAAAGCAATTTGAATTGCCAATGAGGCGACATATCTGCATGCTAATTAGACCTGTGTCAAGCTTAGTCTGCAGGCTTCTGTTGATGGGGAGGAATGTGCATGTAGCTCTGCTGAGAGATTGTTTCTGCATAAATTATCAGCTTTGTCCTACTGATCATTTTCCCAAACAAACATGAAATGCAAGATCAAAAAGCGATTCTAAAATTAAAATTATTGATTGACAAAGCCTAGATTTCAGAATCTAATTAGAGGACGCACAAACAAAAGCTGATATTATTACTGACTATGCCTGAGCTAGCAGCCAGATTGTGCAGGGTTTGTAATTTATCTTTGTTTATGCAGCCAGGATATTAAAAATGTAATTAAAATGGTAAAATGATCTGATCAGAAATAGCCACCTAGTGGCAAGTATATTATTTTAAATGGATTATAAAGGCATTGGTCTGTGCAAATAAAAAGCTTTTTTTTTTTTTTTTCATGACAAACCTAGCATCTCATTGAGATTGTGCTGAGCAATTTATCTTTGGCTAATAAGTTGTCTTTTGTGTTTTTTTTCATAGATAAGCAACATCATTTATAACCCTCATTTGTGCACTAATAAACATTCTCTTATTACAGGTGGCATCCTGTTATTACAGAAATATCTTTCATAAATTATGATTTTTTTTTTCAACAAATGGAAGTAATGCAACACCTATTTGGTATACTCATCATATACGTTAAATCTAACAATGGCATATAATTGATAACATCAGCAGGTAAGGTCACTCTCCCTTCTTTTGCACTTTGTGATTTGAAATGGATCTGGATATCTCTGGAATTTGGCATTGATGGTAATCTAGAGCTGTAAACCTGAGATTATAAAGCAAACACACTTGCCTACTGAGAAGCTTCAACTCACTACTACAGAACAGATTTAGTTACTTAGAAGCAAGAAATAAGGTGATTCAAGTGATTTATAGGCTGTATCATCTCTCATTTAGCAACATTTTGGAAGTGCCAATGAATTATTTTAGGAACAAATTGTCTAATATAAAATTTATTAACCAAAATGCATCGACTGTCATCAAATTGTACATTTTGCAGCCAGCCGCTAGATCCAGTCTTGCGATTCTCTAATAAAGCAACTAAAAATGCATGATAAATACTTTTAAGAAAAATGAGAGCCCAGGCTTGTGAGGTCTACATAAGAAATGTAGAAACACATTTACTTTCCTTTTCCTTTTTATTTTATTTTTTTGATGAAATCACTATGGACCTGCTCAATTCCCTTTTAAGAAATTCACAATTTAGGGTCCTGTCAGCAGCTCTAGGGTCTTTCGTTAGGTGCACTTAAAATGCCAGATTAAATATTAATATGTGGTTAGAATTGTGCTATTTTGCAAGATCTGAAATCCTATTAGTAAATCATGATCTGGTGACTGATGCAAGAAATTTCAAGGCGCCAACAGTGCAGATTGCTTTATGCCCATTAATCTGACGGATCACTAATTTTTAGTAAATTGAGCCTTTGGAATCAGAGCTGTGAGCAGGTACATGTTTTTCATCAACAGAGAACACAGTCCACATAATATAGCATTTTTTTTTTTTTTTGCAATACGTGCACCATAACAGGCAGATTTGTTTTGCATAATCAATAGCAATGCTTGCATGAGCAATACTGTATTTCAAAATATACTTTCAGTTGTATTGCAAAGTGCCCAAAGAGAAATAATTGTAGATTTCATAGGCTTCCAGAAATGTTTTAAAGGGAAATGAAGAAGGGCAGAGGCTGATGCAGGGGCAGAATATATCAATCCCATTTGCACTCTTTATAAATCAGAAACTATGAACTAACAATGGCATTCCGGAAAGATTCAACGGTACCTCTGAATCTGTGGTGAACTAACAGATAGAACCACACACATAAGATCAATTAAAAGACTGTGAAAAAGAAAATAGGAAATAATGAAGCAACTTCCCTATTATTTCTGAAAATATGACTACATAACACACTACTGCCTTTGAGATGTGAGAGACCTTTTAACATATGGCTTGTCTCTGAACTGTGATTGAAATTACTATTTGATCCTTTGATAACACAAGTGGGAAAACATCTTTATTGGCGATATTTGTTTCACACAGATGGGCCTTGACTTCTAAATCCTTGTAATGTGCATTAACATATTTCATTATAGTATTTACCAATTATAAAGCATTTTCCTCCTGGTGGATACCATTCAAACTTATGCTGGGTTCTGCCTTGCCATCTGTCTTCTCTTTCATTTTTACAGACCATCCTACAGTACAGATATCATGACTTTAAAGGGATAACCATGAAGGACTAATGACTTGTTTCTTCCTCTCTGCTTTATTATTATTATTATTGCTATTGCCTTAGCAATAGGTAGAGTTGCAATGTTCAAACCAACATGTAGGCAATATATGCCTTTAGTCACATTCTAATTCAGTGCCTTCACCGAATTCTCACATCTAGTAATATGAAACTCATTATTATAAGTTATTTCAAATTATTGAAATCAATTTTTAATCTATAAAATGAGCTTTCTATATCATAATGGATACATTCTCTATAAGATTCATTCACACGCACACATACAAGCAATATTTTATTGTTTCAATAACCCTAAAACTCAAAGTTATGACAATCACACACTCAAAGCATTACATAGTTAAATAGTTCTGCTTACTTAACTTAGATAGGGCCAGTTGGAAAGAGGCATTATTCTCTGGATAGACAGCCAAAAACTTCTTTTGTGTGTTCTTCTCTTTCACTTCTGGTTGGGGTTCGATGATTCTTCCCCATTCTGTCTTACACATAAAGAGGGTGCATGAAATTCTTCTGTTATTTTTCTCTATCACTAGGATTATTTTCACCGCACCATGAAAAATGATGTCTTGCTTTACACTCCTCCTCATGCCCTCAAAATTTTATTGATCAGCCAAAATTAATAGTATTTTACCACTATAACAGATTACATATAAAAATAAGTTCAAACAAAAAGTTCAGAATTCTTAACACCAAATTATGTTAGGTCCTCCTGTTTAACACCCCAACACAAGTATGTGCTTTGCCTTAGTAATGTTGACTAGACTTGCTAATTTAATTATTTTAATAACTTTTGTTTTTTTAAATCAAACATGAGGACAAGAATATTGTCTAAGCATGGTTCCTGTTAGGCAGCAATTAGTTACTCATTAACTATTTGTGATCCCATGTTTGAATAAACAGTTATAAGAACATAAGGAATAAGTTAACTTTGGAGAACAAAGTTATATATGCTTCAGAGGAACAGTACATAGTGCTACAGCATAACTTTCTCTCTAAGTGATGTACACTTTCATTTGCTGCTCTCACAGGCATGTATTTTTAACATGATGCTTTAGTGGGGGAAAGCTTGGTAAGTTAATGACAAGATAAATAGTCTGCAAGATATTTCTCTTGGAAGTACTCAATGAAGTTGCAAGTACTCAATGAAATTGCCTAATTGTATATCTGTCAGCAAGCAGATAAGTGATTGGATCAGGAATTCTTTAAGGACTCATTTACCACTAAAATTCTGTGTTCTATGTATCCAGATAGCTGGCCTGAGGGCATATTAGGGCACAGACTACACTGCAATCAAAAGACATCCAAAAATACAATGTTTCAAACATTCAGAATATTATTCCTCATGCAATAATCCAGGTATAAGAAAGCAATTCAGGCAGGTAGGTAGCTGTCCTCCATAAGCTCATAGAGGCTCCTTGTTTCCTTCTCTATTGTTGTTTTAACCCATTTGTGCCCAATCCTCTTGGCACCAGGGACTGGTTTCATGGAAGACAATTTTTCCATGGACAGGGAGGTGGAGGTGGGATGGGCATGGTTTGAGGATGAAACTGTTCCACCCTGTATCATCAGGCATTAGTTAGATTCTCATAAGGTGTGTGCAGCCTAGATCCCTCACATGTGCAATTCACAGTAGGGTTGGTGCTCCTCTGAGAATCTAATGACATGAGGTGATGCTGCCTTGCCGTCTGCTCCCCTCCTGCTGTATAGTCTAGTTCTTAACAGGCCACAGACAGGCACCGATTCACAGCCCAGGGACTGGGAAACTCTGCTTAACCTTTTCAGATTAAACTAGATCTGGATCCCAACTGGTGGGAAGGTATGAAAACAGGAAGAGAAGAAGCCCAAGCAATTTAATCTCATTGCCATACCTATTTTAAAGGATGCTTCAAACTGTAGTCTTTAGATGAGTGATCATGTGCAGCTAGTAGGAAAAACAGAAGAATGGCAATCAGGGAGAAATTAGCAATATGTATTTCAAGGACTTCTCTCAAAGTGCTTTCCCTTCTGACTAGGAATCCCACTCAGTTCCCCTTACAGCTATTGAAATTCTGGCTCTTTTTGGTCTTGGGAGTGCAAATTTCTCTGTGTTAGTTTTCTCTTTGGCAAAATGAAAAGTGTGAGCTTTTATTGCAAAATATTATTCTGCTTCTAAAATTTCATGATTCTTGTTTTTCAAGATAAATGGACAATTTGTTCATTGTGTTTGCAGATGCATAAAAATCTCCCCAATTTAAAATACATTATTGAGCAATGTCCAATAAAAGACAAATTTATTCTTAAAATTGACCAAAATGTTAAAGTTTATCAATAATTCTCAATCTTCTCTGTGACCTTCAAGAACTCTGAATCTTCATTTTTTAATATCAGGTTATTTTAGGACATATTTTCAGTTATGAACCAATCATGACCAGAATAGCTGTCCCTAATTCCTCTTTAAGTCAAGAGCCAAAAAGACAGTAGCAACCCTATTGTGGTGTCATGAGGTAAAAAGAGATAATGAATGGAGTATAAAACTCATTTGATAAATATTTGAGTACCCTCTTTATATGAACTAATGTACAAATTATAGTGAATTATTCAATAAAATATAAAACATACTCCTTTTCCTTAATAAGATCATAGTCCCATGGGTTTATAAGAAATAGATAACAATTAACACATGGAAGCTTGCCATATTTGTTATAAGAATAAAATGAAACATATTCTAGAATATTTTAACAGAAAATATATCTGCAGACATAGTCAATAACAGTAAGCAGAGTAGAGGTTAGATCTGGTATTAGATTCACCTTCTTGGGGGAAACCCATTCCTCTTATTGAAAACAAATTTCAGTTTGTGAACAAATACACTTTGATGTTCAAAAT
Organism: Mandrillus leucophaeus; assembly: GCF_000951045.1. Classification (NCBI taxonomy): domain Eukaryota; kingdom Metazoa; phylum Chordata; class Mammalia; order Primates; family Cercopithecidae; genus Mandrillus; species Mandrillus leucophaeus. The sequence continues at coordinate 1,397,731 of NW_012102399.1, forward strand.
TCATGGTAACTTCTTGTCATGATGCATATGAAAAGAAAGAAATTTGCAAAGGGAGATAACAGGAATGCCCATTGTTTTTGAGGGAGTTCATTCTAGCAGTGCATTTTTTTCTTAGGAATTGTACAACTCTAACTCACTGCCTTAGAGACAGAATCAAAGTTCTAATCTCTGGAAAGGAGATTGGCAAGACTTAGGTAAGAGTTCTAGTCTTAGTAAGGACTGAAACATTAAATAAGCTAATAGCAGAATTCCAGAATGAGGAGCAAAACAAATGGGATTAGGGTTCAGAAAAGAACGTTAGTGTTGGAAAAAATTGTGGTGTATTAGACAAAAGAGCTTGGGATTTTGTTCATTAAGTAATGCAGAATTATTGCAATGTTCTGTTTTCATTTTAGCTGGAGTAGGTTATTTTCAAAACTTCTTTTCAGTAAGAAAAATTCATTAGAGGTGATTTGGAAAGGGGTGGGATTATGTAGGAAAATTCACTAGTTTTATACAACGTCTATGGAACAATTACAGTATGCTATACATCGTATTTTGCATCAGGATTTCAGGGGAAAACTAAGCCTGTAATTTCATGCTTAAAAGGCTGAGAAAATGCACTGTTGATGTGAACCATAGTGTTATCAGTGAAAAAAACACAAAACAAAATACAGAGGCAGAAACTTCAAGACTCCACGTCTAATTGGAAAGTGAGAAGTTTTGACAAAAACTGAGATGTTGAGCTTGAATAACTGAGATATAAGTGATATAAACAAAAATAGAAAATGTGTTGATCAGGAGACATACTGAATTTAATCTATTGGTGATGAAATTGTTTAGGGAATTTTTAACAGGCATTTGAACATCAAGATCTAGAATTTGGTAAAGAATACTGTAGAGAAAACAGTAAGATAACTAAGCATCATCTAGAAAGGCAGAAAATAAAACTATGTGTATGCATCAGATGGCAGAGAAGAAGGACTTAAAAACAGAGAAGGTAAACGATGAGAGTATAAGCATTCATTCGTTTATTCATTCAACAAATAACTATTTAATTTTAAGAAAACGAGAGATTGACATGCAAGTAGCTGCCAAGTAGACTAATGTATCCTGCTAATGAATCATACTAAGACAGTGTATCCTACTAAGAAATAATTGGTGACTTTTAAAGTAAGCATTCCTGGCAAATGAAGGCATAAAAGCTAATTTGCAGTGAGATAAAAAGAAGGAACAATGAAGAAAGTGAAGGCAACAAGGTAGTAGTTTTTTCTACATATTGTGTGAAAAATCTTAAGAAACTTTCATTTCACAGATCGAAATCAAAGTCATCATGGCTAAAGAAAAATGGAAGGATAACTTAGGTGGGTCAACAAGGATAGTTTAGTATTTCAGTTCCAGGGAGAATTCTTTCTTGTATGTGAGACACGTACCCTGGTTTTTAAACATTATTTTTGTGAAGGCTGTCTTCTTAATTTTGTAGGTTACCTTCCTTTTCAGAGCAGGGCAACACTATAAGATCCTTGACGTTTTTAAGGATGCTAATGAGTCAAGTAGATGCTTGTATCTCGAGGATAGGCATCTGGCCAATGGTCATGAAGTTGTAGGGCTTATTCTGTCCTTGGATCCCAGTGAAAAGTGAAATATCCCTAATTGATCTTTGGGATACTAAAATTCAAGCTTCAGCAGTACAGAAAAGTATTAAAGAGTTTTATTAGGTTACAACTAGTTTTACCCAATCTAAAAAGTTACCTTGTCCCTAAGTAAAGAAGATTATTTATGTAATTATCTGCACATATATCCCCATCAACCACTATATATAATCATTTCATGGCATTCAAATTCAGCACAAAAACATCAAGACCTAAGTACAAATATTATTACTGTAATGGGTTTTCATTTCTAGAGGTTGTCAGGGGAAGGGATTAATTTTGCTTTCTTTATTGTACACACAGCACAGCACACAGAGTCATGTTACAATATCTCTGTCTAAAAATTGCATTTTGATGTAATGAGAAAGGCACTTTTAAAAACAATTTTATAATTTTAGATACATTTACTGCATTTCACTCCACTCTTCTTTGCTAACAGATTTTGAGGCCTTTCATTTGGATGAAATGGATTTTTGTCAATTTTAGAAAGAAAATGTTTCAAATGTTTTCTTAAAATTCTTTTTTCATCCTTTCTTTGATGATTTTGATTGCTCATCTAGGTCAATCTACAAATATTCTGTATCATGGCATTTCTGAGAAGCAATTTTTAATTTAACAACACGGAGAATCTGGTGTGAGAGAGACCTGACTTACTGATCTGAGATGCAGCTTTTCATTGTCATGGAATTCTTAAATTTCAGGTAATAGATAATGTTTAGCAGAGTCTTCAATCAGGTTTTTCCCATGGAGACATTATGGGCATTATTTTTTAGGCATTATATAATTAGAATGCCATATTAATCTTGTGACTCCAGGAAATGTCTATTTGACATATGTGAACAACAGTACTTATTCGGTGAAGCATTAAGTTTTGAAGAGGTCTGTCTTAAAGAGGTTGTCTATCTTTACAAAGGAAAGGTAGTCTTGGTAAAGCTGCTGGTCTTTATGAAACGACAAAATATAGCACTTAAAGCAACCTATAAGTTGAATATATAGTTAAAAACATGTCAGTCTTTGCAGCTATACATTGATACTAGTCAAACAATGTATGTGTATATATATTTTTCCTCTTTGAATCAAACTATTTTACATCAAGTTGAAAGCTTTTTAATTATTTTTAAATGCATTGTGTTATTAATTAAATCACAAATGACTTATTTAGTGTATATTAAAATCACTAAACAACAGAACTGAAAGACTTCTTGGAGATGATGCAGCCCAGTTGACTCAGGTGAAGAATCTGAGGCTTACAGAATGAGTTTGTCATAGGTAGTGTGAGGCCTGCTGAAGATTGAATTCCTGATCCAAAGTTCTTCCCATCCCTGATACTGATATAATTATGGGCACTGTGCACATTGTCTTCGATTTTGAAATTGTCATTACTGATATATTTGTGCATACACAAAAATAACATGTTCCTTTGACAAAAAATAAATTCAGAATTTTCAACATTTACCAGAATGCAGTTAATTTTAAACTATTAATGACTATTTAGATGCTTTTTCTTATGCATTAAGAAGGTAAAACAATCCCATTTCTAAAACTATCAACACTTTTGAACAGTCTGAAACTTCGCACATCTGTATAAAAGATTCTTAACCGTATTTTTTTTGTATCTCCCATCCCGTTGATAGTCTAGTGAAGCCATAAGCCTCTTCTTAGAATGTAAGTGTCAAATTAGTAAAATGAAATATTGCAAAGTTACAAAGAGGATCCATCATAAAAGGTATTATGATGTAGTCATGAATATAAAAGATATTTCAAAATAGATGCAACAACTACAATGTGATACAAAAATATCTGATTTCTCCTGCTAATAAAGACACCATTACAGTTAATACTAATGCTTTTGTGGTTTTTGCCTGCATTTATATCGAATACAATGCTCAATTTCAGTTAGAAATTTATAAAAGTAAGTACTTTTCCAAATTCTAAGACTCCATATTAAGGACTCCTGATCTACCCCAATTTCCATGGTTTTGGTGCTTCAAAATGAGGGCTAAACCCACTCAGCAGGAGGGTTAAGAACTAAAGTCAAGGGCTGTTTTAGAAAACAACTCTGGTCTCTCTTCCCAGAGGCAGTCACTGCCCTAGCTCCAAACCGTCTACCTGAAGACAGTGGGAGCTGAAGCTTGCCTGGTTACCCTGATGTCAGTCTTCCCTCTGGCCCTTCGTCTTCACTTAATGCATGTCTGTATGGATTTTCAGTCTCCGCATTTTCTAATAAACTTTGACTTGACTTGTCTCTTTAACTCTGAGATTCACTGTGTTGTCTGCCCCTCTCCTAACTGTGGGCCTTCTTAACTCAATCCCTGATTTAGATGGCTTGACTACCACTGGAGCCTGGAGCACTAACACACTAATAAGTAAATTTTCTCTTTTTGATTTAAGAGTTTAAAATGTATGCTCTTAATCTCTCTCTCCTTCTCTCTCTTTCTCACAGACATATACACACACACACACACACACACACACACACACGCACATCTCAATTCTAAATTGAAGGTCAATAAGGAAAAGCATTTATTAACCACATATATTTACCTTATGCTATTATTTGACTTTTTAATTTGATTGAAATACTTCCAGATTTAAAGAGAAATCCTTCTACTCAGTGCCATTTCAGTGAGAAATCTGACTGTAATTCAAGAAAATTTAAGATAAATTTGGTTGTCTTGTATGAATATAAAGAATAATTGGCTTATATTTCTCTGTTTCAATCATTTTATTTTATAAGCAGTGTGTGTGATCTCAAACATTTTAGATAGAGAAAAATATAGTCCAAGCAAATATTATGTAAGAGGTTGAAGAAACATTCATATTCCAAACATAACACCTAAACTTTTAGGGGGTTTCTCGGCTAAAAGAGAATATTCTTATATCATATCAAGTATTATACTCAGAAAATAATGTTTTTATTAATAGGAAAAGTACCAATTTTCTTTCTGGACTTTCCATCTTCCTGGCACATATATGTATATTTCCTTTTGTGTTTTAAAAAAAAATACTCTCTTTCTGCTTAGACATTAATGGAAATTCAAAATATCTATACATGGGAGCTATAAAAACATTGTTGGCTTATTTTAGAATTGTTCGGGTTATAGACTTTAAAATCTCATAATGTGTCACAAGCTTTCTAGCTAAAGAAAAATGTGTTTGTCACCGCATGTTCTCACTCATAGGTGGGAACTGAACAATGAGATCACTTGGACTTGGGAAGGGGGACATCACACACCGGGGCCTATCATGGGGAGGGGGGAGTGGGGAGGGATTGCATTGGGAGTTATACCTGATGTAAATGACAAGTTGATGGGTGCTGACGAGTTGATGAGTGCAGCACAGCAACATGGCACAAGTATACATATGTAACAAACCGGCACGTTATGCACATGTACCCTAGAACTTAAAGTATAATAATAATAAAAAAAAGAAAAATGTGTTTGTATATACTTTATATATATGTGCAATTTTTCCCTATAGTTCTGGAAGTTTAAGGAATTTCTAAATTTCATGTCTATATTCCTATAAAATCAACAGATATAGATACACTATTCAGAAAAGTCTAGATTATGCTAGACTACGGGGTGATAAATAAGCCCCAAATCTCAGAGGCATACAATAACGAGAATTTAATTCCTACTCATGCTAGATATCTATGTGTTAGGTGACTATTGTTAAAGGGTCTTTTGCATTTCTCCATGTCTTGCAACAGGCACTAATTGTGTCTTTTCAAGGAAAGAACAGTATAAGGACACTGCTTTTCTCCAGGGAAAATGTTGGGCAGCCTTGCTGCCTATTAAAAAGTTTTGGGTTCCCTAAGCTAGTTGGATCCTTCCCTGTAAAGCATCCCACTCCATATGCAGGTATCCTGATCTTCTTTGTGCTGCCCTGTAAGAACCAAAGCTCGGGGAACATGGGCAAATAATGATACTCTAGCTATTGTTATTACTGTAATAAATTAAGTCCACAGAGCTTAGGTTTTTTTTAGGCATTATTTAATTAGAATGTCATATTGATTTTGCAACTCTAGGAAATGTCTGTTTGACATATGTGAACAACAGTACTTACTCCATGAAGCATTAAGTTCAGAAGAGGTCTATCTTTAAAAGATTGTCTATTTCTGCAGAGTAATACATTCCTTTGTCTGTAATACAAAATCTTTGCTTTATTTACTATATATATATATATTTGGCCAACATCCATAAAACTGTGACAGGCTTCCGTGTTAGCTTGTAAGTAGAACAAAATTTTAGACCCTTCACAAGTTATAGCACTCTTCCCGTTTAACTTCATTTTGGAACTTACACTCACAGATCAACTTCCATCGGGAACATTGCTGGCTCTTGTGACAAAGGGTAAAAAGGGAGCCTGCTAGCCATGTTCTGGCCTTGAAAGCTTCTTCTAAACCCATAACCTATGCTCACATTCATTTTTCAAAGTAAGTCAAATGGCGGAGCCTGACAGATATGACATGGGAAATGTATTTCTCCTCCTGGGATGGGTAGTGAGGACTTGGGCATAATAATACAATCTACCAGAGTAGGTTAATAACTGTGCACTAGCCTTTAAATTTTCCACTTTTTCCTCTGATAAGTGGATTTACTACAACATCAAGTTTTCAGCTTATCTTAGACCAGTGTTCTCATATTTCAAAAATGTATAAGCTACTCTCAAAGCTTGCACATAGCTAATTCTCACCTATATTATAACATATCCAATATTTTCTCTCAAATTCAGTGATAATATTTAGTGATGTCCCATGCATATTATCTGAAAAGTTGTAGGTTTCAGAGCTGGTCTATATTTTCTAAGCATATGAAAATAAATGCATATTATAATTTACCTATGTAATTTATAATTTATTATGTAGTACAAATATTTATAGAAAATATAATTTGTAATATAATAAAGTTGTATATTTATTTATTTATTTTTGTAATGTGGTCTTGCTCCGTCACCCAGACTGCAATGTAATGGTATGACCATGGCTCACTTCAGCCTCAACCTCACAGACTCAAGCGATCCACCTCAACCACCTAAAATGGTGGCTGGGACTACAGGCCACAGTTATCTTTTTTATTCTTTCAAACTTTAGAAATGGAATCTTACCATGTTGCCCAGGATGGTCTCAACCTCATGGGCTCAAGCAGCTCTCCATCTTTGGCCTCCCAAAGTGTTGGGTTACAGGTGTAAGCCAGCATGCCTGGCCTATTTATGTTTTTAAAATAAAAAAAAATTAATGGTTTTTCGTATGCCATCTGAGATCATATTGCATACCAACAGTGAAAACATTCCACCCTATGAGACACACTAATTGTACACATATGTATGTGTGTTTGTGTATATATACACATACACATAAAGATAATAGCCATTTATTTAATGAATATTAAGTGTCCACCATATATAAGATGTGAAATTAGTGGGCTGGATTACTGTGTTGAAAAAAATGATATACTAGTGGCACTCAGTTTTAATAGGCTACTGAAATGATAAATAATGATAAAACAAAGCAAGTAAATATTAAATAAATAATAGATTTGATAAGCTTTTGAAGGAAACAAGTTTTTCAGATAGATAAAAAATGAAGAAAATATATTTTAGAAAGTATGTGTAGGAGAAAGGGTACGTAGGGATATGTATAGTGAGATGTGATATATAAGATGAAACAAACTCCGCAGAGACTGGGCTCAGGGAAGTGGAAATGTCCTTAGTGCAGCTTGAAAATACCACAACTGGGAAACAGGACTGAGGAAATGAATGAAAGCCAGTGTGGCTGGAGCAGAGTGAGCCTAGGGAGATGGTGAAAACAAAGATGGAGTTGGAGCGTGAAGACGATGGAATGTGGTGAGACTGAAATTCCCTCAAAGTGGCATGTATTTTTATGTAAAACCAGGGAAAATTCCATATTTTATTATAAATACAATGGTAAATTATTATGCTGGGGAGTATTATAATTCAATTTTTATGTCAAAAGATGACTCTTGAGAGGAGGAGTAAGTTATGATGTTGATTGGACTAGGATGGAAGCTGACTTATATGACACGAAGTGAACCGATTTAAGAGACATTTAGAAGATAAAATTGATGATATAGAAAAGCGTGATGGCTGGGTTCCTGACTTTAATGACTGGACAGATGATCGTATTCATCATTTGCTAAGATGGAAAAAGATGTCTCTGTGGGTTGACTGAAGCACCATGTTCTGAATCAAGTGTTTCAAGCTAGGTTTGAGATATCTGTGAAATATCTAATTAGAAATGTTAGATAAGTTGAATATATTAATATGTTAACCTGGAGCTCATAAGAAAGATCCTGGGTAGAAATACAAAGATATGAACTATTACCAGGAAATAGCATTGAAAAATACGAAATTAGATGAGCTAATCGGGAAGAGAGTACAGGAGTAAAAAAGAAGAGGAACCAGGTCCATATTCATAGGAATATAATCATTTACAGGCTGATAGAGAAATAGAAACCAGGGGAAGACGCACAGGAATAACAGAGAAAAAGACAGGAAAATGTGGTATCACAGAAACAGAGAGTAGAGACTCTAAAGAAAAAAGGAATAGCTGACAGGTCACTTTAAATAAAAGATTTAGTACATTGAAGTTAAGACACTTCCAGTTGGGCATGGTGGCTCATGCCTGTAATCATAGCACTTTGAGAGGCTGAGGCAGGGGTATCACCTGAGGTAAGGAGTTCAAGACCAACCTGGCCAACATGGTGAAACCCTATCTCTGCTAAAAATACAAAAATTAGCTGGGAGTGGTGGCGGGTGCCTGTAATCCCAGTTACTTGGGAGACTCAGGCACGAGAATCGCTTGAACTCAGGAAGTGGAGATTGTAGTGAGCCGAGATCACACCACTGCAGCACTCCAGCCTAAGTGACAGAGCAAGACTGTGTCTCCAAAAACAAACAAACAAAACAAAACAACAACAACAAAGAAAAACTCCCTTTTCTATTTAGCAAGACAGAGGTGATTGATATTTTGGAAAAATAGTGTAATAACATGCAAAGGGTGGAAACCAGATTGGAGTATGTCAAAGTCAATATCACGTGAGGAAATTGATTCGGTGAATCAAAACAACATGTTTAAGAAATTTTGCTTAGACAGAGGGCTGAAGAATAAAGTGGAATTTAAAGGATATTAGGGATAAAAGGGAGCTTTCCTTGCTGTTTTGCTCATGAACGCGGCTCATTATGACTTGGTCGTGTGCATATAAGAACACTGAAAATGAACCAGAAGAAGGTGGCGAGATAGGGCTTGGAGCAAAGAAGAGGCTGGTGTTTGCTGCAATAAACATGGATGCCATCTCTTTTAGTAGCAAAGAGAAGGGGAAAAGTTCTTGGTGATATAAGTAGATTTCTATGTTTGGTGGTGAGAAAAGATGAGGAAATTCACATTTGAGGACTGTTGCTTTTTCGGTGGAGTGTAAGGTTAGAATTAATCATCAATTGAAAGTGAGGGTAGAGAAAGGGCAGGTGGTTTTAAAAAAAGAGAAGAAGAGGGTTAGGAATGCTAGGCTTTGGGGAAATTAAGAAATAGGGCAAATTGTATTAAATGCTGATTGGTGGTATTTGATCTTGAAATGAGAATGCAGCACCTAGTGAGCTGGTTGTGTGATTTCTCACCAAGTCTAGTGATATTAAAAAGAAGACAGCTAGTAAGAATTATCCAAGTTTTGACTTTTCTCCCTTGAAAATAATGAGTGTAAAAGGCAAGAATTTGAGAATATTTGAAAAAACAGTGAAGATGATGATAAATTGTGAAATCTGTGTTAGATAAGAAGGATAGTGATACCTGGAGGGAATTGAGAGATCATAAGAAATTAATGTGGTCAGTGGATCAGAGATCTCTGTAAAGTCAAAGGTTGCATCAAAGTCAGGATGACTTCATCAGTTACTAGCCACTCACCTTCTAGATATTTTGTTCAAGCGAATAGTTATTTCCTTAGCTGATGCTTTTCAAAGGATCATTTAAGGTATGTAAATATCATAATCACTGGCTATGTGTGTAATAATGATGATGAATGGCTTGGTCCAGGCTCAGAAGTGTAGATAGTACAAATATATGAGAGATGCATATGCCTAAACACAATATCTGCAGGGTAGGCTGTGTTCTTACTGTTTTTTTCTGGCATCATACACTATCACCATGAGAGAATTTGAGCCCTGAATTAGACAATCCCCAAAGAAAAGCATCATATGTGTGCTTAATAAACATTTTGGATGATGAGGGTGACATGATGATGTCCTGTTTTTGAGTAAGTAGCATTAAAGTAAATATTGGTTTTCTCTGAATGGAAGAAAACAGAGAGACTTCATTAATATTTATATGTACAGTTCAAAGTCATGAATGTAATATGATATTTTTCTCCTGTTATACAAATTAGTGCTCCATAATATGACATGACTTTAGAAGGAGTGCTGATATTTAAAACAATGCATTATATACTAATGACCTCATACTTTAGAGGTCCTTTTAATAAATGTTCGAAGAGGTGTGTGAAATAATTATTTCAATGTAAGGATACTAATATGAGTTAGTGTTTACTTTTAGCTACTCCTTGATACTCTTTTGTTTTCTTTTTGCAGCATTACTGAGTTTTATGTTACTTTTTTTTTTTTTTTTGAGACGGAATTTTGCTCTTGTTGCCCAGGCTGGAGTGCATGGCGCGAGCTCAGTTCATCGCAACCTCTGCCTCCCCTCAGCCTCCCGAGTAGCTGGGGTTACAGGCATGCACCACCATGCTCGGCTAATTTTGTATTTTTAGTAGAGACAGGGTTTCTCCATGTTGGTCAGGCTGGTCTGGAACGCCCGACCTCAGGTGATCCACCAGCCTTGGCCTCCTAAAGTGCTGGGATTACAGGTGTGAACCCCCATACAGCTGCATGGTAGTTCACCTTTCCCACTGCCCAGTGCTGTCTGCCTTATTCCCTCTGAGATGTTCAAAGTGAGATGGATTTGTTCTTCCTATAAACTTACCTGTTTATTCTATCCCTGTTTTGATGCATTTAAGTCACCCCATTCATTCTGAGAATCTACCTTAAATGAAATAAAAATGTTAAGGGTGTATACAGTTTTAGCTAAAATAATGTTTATTATAGCATTATTTATAATAGCAAACAAGTCAGGATAAAATTTTTAAAAATTAAAATAGGGGATAGATATGTGCCAAAAGTCAACAGATGATGAGACAGTGGAAACAGTAAATGTGGAAAACACCTAAGAAAGTATGAATAGTGCTTTGACTTAAGCATCATTGTTCTAATGCTGTATTTGCTTCCTTCCCCAAATTATCTATATTCTGTATGAATTTATTATTCATATTCATATTCATTCTTCTATTTAACAGTATTCTACAGAATACTCTTCCATGTTATCCAGGAAAATCCCTGGATAACACATACTTAAATATCTACAACAACAGCTGCAGTACCATAGAGTTAAATATATAAACAAACTTTCACCACTTGCTCTGGTGCCTTATTTTCCTCTAACATTAGAATAACTTAATAACCTTCTTTGGATTTTGAAAATTTCCCTTGAATCTCTCTCCCAATCTCCCAAAATATAGGTGGCCATTTAGTTATTTGTGTGTGTGTGTGTGTGTGTGTGTGTGTGTGTGTGTGTGTGTGTGTTTGGCTTTGAGAGTCTTTTTGAATTTTCTAAATTATGCTACCTTACTGCTTCTGCATGAACTCTGTGGCATGGACTGAATAAATAAATAAAAAAATCAAGTCTTTCTTGTCAACTACATTCCAAGTTTCTTCCCAAAGGTGGCAGTAATCCATATGGCATTCAAACACTTCTAAATATGTCTAAAGTGTGTGTTTATTGCTCTAATTATTTTCCGTGAAAGCAGTTCTACTTTATTACCCAAATGAGAGTTATTATTGTCGTTCCTTCTGATAATTGCATTTGTGGTATTTATTTCGGGGTTTTTAAGATCCTTTAAAACCTATTTAGTTTTTTTTTATGAATTTAATGCTAATTAAAATAATGGATTAGTAGGCTTGGAAAATCAAATCACTATTCAGCCAGAACAATAGAAGAGCTTATTTAATTGACCACCCTGAATCATATTAAACCAATCTTGAAAGAATCATCACACAGATTCAGATATTGCAGATAATGTCGTTCTTTCTATATGAGATACTAAAATATTTTTCCAGATATTTTTAAAGAGTAAATTAAAGGCTGATTAAATTAGTAAGTGGTTAATCTCTGATCTCATATAGAAGGCAGACGGATATTTTTTCAATAAACTTGTATCATTTTTAAAGTTAATTTCTGTGGACATAGTTATTTCAACTGATGCTATGGAAGTCAAGCAACATTCAAAGTAGGGATTATTAACACCATCTAATGCTTTGTTTTTGATAACAGGTGACTATGGACAGTGAATCAAAGCTACTATACAGTTTTCAACCAGGGTGACAATTTGTCTATCAGGATTAAGATTATAGTAGAAGGGTAGCACTTCTTTATTAGAAAATGAGTGACATTTTTAAATAAAATGGCAAATTATTTGCCATGGTTTATAAGTTTATAAAAGTTTTAAACTTGTAGTTTTGCAAATATTTCTTTATTATCAAATATTTATTAACATTTATTACCTTTGTTATTAAATATATCTGTATTATCATGTCAACTGAATTTATTTCTAAAAAGTAAATCTATAATAAATTTAATTTGTTTACTGAATTTTATAAGCTGACTAAATGTTTTGGTGTTTACAGACAGATTCTGCAGAAAGAAACCAAATCTAACTCAGTTCAACAAATTCTTGATTCATCAGATTTGTTTTAAGATGTGACTTCCGGCTGTTTCAACAGAACGACACTACCTGCAAGTGTGCACTAACCTAGAGAAGGTTCAGACATAAACACTCACGTGCCATGTTGACGATGTACTCTAATACAACCTTTTTGGAGGACAATTTTTAAGTATGGTAAAGTCTCTAAAATGGGCTTAACTATTCGTCCCACAATATCTTTCTAATTGTTTTTTGGAGACAGGGTCTCACCATGTCTCCCAAGCTGGTCTCAAACTCCTGGGCTCAAGCAATCTGCCCAATTGGACTTTGTCTTTAGTCCCAGCTGCTAGGGATGCTGAAGTGGGAGGATGGCTTGAGCCCAGGAGTTCCAGGCTGCAGCGAACTATGATTGTAGTACTATACTCCAGCCTCAGTATTTTGAGACTTTGTCGCAAAATAATAATAATAATAATACATAATAATAATAACATGTTGAAGTTCTAAGAGCCAATGTGGGTATTTTGAACTTGGACTTCGGGGAGGTAATCAATATTAGATGACACCATGAGGGTGAGGCCTCCGTCTGATGGGCTTAGTGTCTTCTCAGAAAAGACACCAGAGAACTTGCTTTCTCTCTGAGCATTTGCACAAAGAAGAGGTCATGTGAGTTCACAGTGGATGGTGGCTCTCTTCAAGTCAAGAGGAGATACTTCAGAATGAAACTTACTTAGTGGCCAACTTGATATTGGACTTGTTAGCTTCCAGAAATGTGATAAATAAATTCTTTTGTTTTATACTCCTGGTCTATTGTATTTTGCTATGCAGCCTAAGCTGACTAATGCATTTATCAAAACTTATTATCCTAAACATCATTTTGTCTGTTGATTGTTTCACCAAAGCTTTAGGCCTGTATGATATCAGTAGGAAGCAAGTTAATAGTATTTTATCTTAAACATAGATTATTAAAATAAAACATATCGAGGGCCTTTGCCAAATATTATTTAATATAATAAATGTATGATTTAGCATAGTTCTATCATAACTTAGAAGGAGCATATTATTTCAAAAAGCTTCTAAGTGTATGGCCTTATATTCTGTTTAGTTATGAATGGGAGCCTATCTATTACATAAAATTTAAGAATGTATTCTGTATTAGTATTAGACCTGTTTACAAGTACTTTCTTTTTTACTCTGTTTTGTTTGATGTACTGGTTTAACACTTGAATCCCATAGGTTAATTTAAACTACCATGGGACTGCCAAGTTATGGGAATATTTATGGGTTTTAGTTCATATGTCACTATATCTGAATTCTAGCTGCATCAATTAAAACATAAATGTCTCAATGAAATAAAAATTGGATTAGAAAAAAATGTTTCATAAATGCTCAGAACACTCTTCCATTACGTTGAATACAAAACTGCTAGACTATACCGTCTGCATAGAGATGCCAAATAGGTGTAATGCAAATCAGGAACAAGTCATTGACAGATAAATTAAATAGTCATGATCTGAATATTGAGTTTAGGCAAGCATTGCAGTCTATTGGCGCCAAGCTAGATTTCTCGTCCTGTACAAAAATGTTATGTTGTTCTCCATAAGCAGTCATCCATCTAAGTGACTTCGAGGCCCCTAAGACCCGAATAGACAAAGCTCATCTATCAGCCTCTTGACTTCAGTCAGAGCCACAGCAGGTGCCGTAATAAGCTGAGTTCCACATATACTGATCATTTTGTTCCAGGAGCACATTTTAAAATCTCAATTTTGTTGTAATTTTATACTGAGATATTATAATAGCTGGCTTTCTTTAAGAACACTTTTTGATGTGGTAACTCCTAGCTATGGACTATGATATAAAGAACAGCAGAATATATGTTTTTGAAGGGAGATATCTCATAATTTATGCTTAGCCTTTTGTTTGACTTCAGTGGGAATCTGGGAAAAATGATTTTCTAATAACTAAATGCGGCGAGGTTTGTCATCTACCGACAGAATGTTTCCAAAGCAGACTAGAATGGCAGGATCTATAAGATGGAGAACAATTACAGAAGCAATTTTCAATTCAAAACAGGTGATTCTATTACACATATGTAATTAGTGTATCAAATCCAAACTAGTATAGTAATTTCAAGTAACAGATTTAAATTTAAAAATTAAGTTAAACCACTCATTTGGCATCATATTCAGAAGTAATAGTTCTGTAATATAATTAAAGTTTTTTTTTCTGATAAAGTTACAATGTTAGTTACTCAAAATAAATTCATAATGATAACATTTCTCCTTTGAAATAATTTGAAATTTGATGTAATTTCAATGAAAATAGCAAAGGTATCCTGTTAATGACTGTGGGTGGAGAGACCAAAATCCCTAGCAATAATAGAAAATACATTTGGAAATCAAGAATAATAAAGAATGAGGTTTAAGTGATGTATTTGCAATTTGTGAAACTGTAATAGGCTTTGTAAAATTTTGAATAATGATGTATACACTATAAATCAATGTAATAGAAACTCCAAAATATGTAAAATATAAAAGCAAACATTCAGTGAGCACTCACCAAGTTATAGATGCTTCTCATGCATTGTCCAATTTTTCTCCAAATTTATTGAGATATAACTGACAAATAAAAGTTGTATATATTTAAGGTGTAAATGTGACGTTTTAATGTTAAGTATACTTTGTAAAATGAATACCATAATCAAGCTAATTAATATATTCATTACCTCACATAGTTAACTGTGTGTGTGTTTTCCTGTGTGTGTGCTGAGAATACTTATAACCTACTCTCATAGCAAATTTCAAGTATATAATACAATATTATTAAGTATAGTCACCATGTTGTACATTAGTTTTCCTGAATGTATTCATCTTATAACTGAACATTTATATCCTTTAACCAACACCTTCCCATTTCGCTCAACCCATCCCCCCTGGTAACTACTCTTTTACTCTCTGTTTCTATGAATCTGGTCTTTTTAGAATCCACATATAAATGAGATCATGCAGTACTTATCTTTCTGTTCCTGGTTTATTTAACTTAGCATAATGTCTTCCAGTTTCATCCATATTGTCACAAGCGGTATAATTATCTTCTTTTTAAGGTTGAATAGTATTCCACTGTGTGTATATATCACATCTTCTTTATCTATTCATTCATCAAGAGACATGTAGATTGTTTCCATATTGTGACTATGGTGAATAGCGTTATGCATTGCTTCTTTTGACCATAGTTGCCGACTTACAGAGAAACTATAATTTTGCCTGTTTTAAATTGAGAAGAAACTGAAGCAAGTAAGTAACAGAGGTGGATTCTTTTTATTGAGACTTAATTGATATACAATAAACAAAGTGCATTTAAAGTGTAAGATTTGATAAATGTCATCTGCAGAAACACTACCACATTCAAGTTAGTGAGCACACCATCATCCCCCAAAAGTTTCCTTGTTATCCCTTGTAATCCCACCTTTCTATTTCTCCCCATAACCGCTTATGTGCCAGTTACAAGAAACATACTTGAAATGTAAAGATATGAATAGGTTTAAAGTAAACAGGTGGAAAAAAATATGTAGCATGCAAAGAGTTAACACAAGAAATCTGGTGTGGCAATGTTATAATAAAAGTAGACAAGTGTTCTAAGTGAAAAGGAGAAATTATTATAATAATAAAAGGGCCAAATCAGAAAATTGTCATAATACTATTAATAATTACATATATACCTAATCATTGAACTTCAAAATTCATTAAGCAAACAAGCAATCAAACAAAACAACACAAAACTAGTAGCTACTCTACTGGATATGGCAGGTATAGATCAGAAAGTTTTACTGGATGGTGCTGATCTATAGTTTTCTGAATCATAACCCAAGAATCTTATATTTAGCCACATTTTATCCATCTATAACAAGAACAGACTCCTAAAAATATAAAAAATTCAGATAAAAAAGCACCTACGAGTTCTTGAAAAATCCTTCTCAATAAGGTACGCTATCTGACCAAGATTTGGTGCCCAATAAGGAACTCTGAAATGAAACTCTATCATGGCATAGACTAGAAGGGAGGGGAGGGAATTGAAATTATTACATAGGCAATAGAATCAAGGTGATTGGTAACTCTTACTATAAAATGAAAGGCCGTGTAACATATAATTCGTAAAAGAAATGCTATAAATATAAAATTCTATAAATTGTAAGCAACTAATTTAAAAATCTATTTCAAATAAAAGAATGAGGGAGGAAGCATGAAAAAATTAGGAGGAAATTTAAATCAGCAAATGTCTGTATATAAAACATTTCAAATAACAAGAAACCATAAAATATAATATCTAATAGTCTGACATTTATAGTCACACTTGTATGGTAAGATCATAAAATGGGATAAAATCAAGTATTAAATTAATTAAAAACTCAGTTTGGATAATAAAACAAAATACAAGACATATGCCTAAGAACTTTGAATGTAAAAATATGAGCATAAATACATGAGGCAAATATAACCAATAAAAAAGTTAGAGCCATCAGTATTGATAGCAGACAAAATTGATCTCAGAATCTAAAGCATTAAATGAAATCCAAGTCATGTAATTCTCAAAAAGCATAGTTCCAAATAAAACAGCATAAAAAAACAAGACACAATAACTTCAGGAAGTACAATAAGAATTACACATCAGACTATTTAAACTGTCTTTGCACATCACAGATCAAGTAAGTGACAACAAAATTAGAATTATATAATTAACAATATAGAGTACATAAGTACTGTAGTCTCAAAAGAGTAGATAATATCTTTTCTTTTCAAGGTTTTATATTGTATTATAAATGACCCTAATACCTTCTAAAAATTACAAATTAGAAACAAGTCATGAAATAAGGAATAAAAACATAAGTAAACACCTATGGAAACAAAGCCACAGTATTATCTTGGGCATCTAAAACAGTCCTCTAAATAATTTAAATCCAGTAGTCATCAAAACTAAAATTCGAGCATAGGAAAACATATTATATATAGTTAAGCTAAAATCACAGAAATTATCTGACTCAAATGTTACCATTTTTCAATAAGAAAATAATGAAAAATTGAACTAAATATTAGATTTTCAATCAGAAATCAGGGAGAGTATATTATACAAGAATGCCGGAAGATTTAAATGCTGTATTTCAGTGCCTCAGATTTAACAGTTTAACTCTTTACTGAATTACAAGAATGTTTAAATAATATTCATATTGATAGAGGCAAAATATTTTGAATGACTTTATAAACTATAAAGCCTGTTGTTATAATTGTCAAATAATTTACTGTATCAATGTTTTTATTACAAAAATATAGAAACTCATGTTTTTACATCGATAAGTCAGTTTCTAGAATTTTGAAACATATGTTCAATATTAAAAATAACTATGAAACTGTCATTTAAAATGTCTATCTATATTTAAGTTTTTTTAACAGTAGTTGCTTTTAAAGAATTATTGTAAATGTATAGTTTCTGATGAAGAGTATTTAATTATTCATATGTTTATAATTACTATTTTTCATTCCAATTTAGTTATCATTTTCTAATGGAAGTTTCTATTCTATATTTTTAAAATTGCAGTGTATTAAATATACTCAGATGTTTTATTTTAGTTGGTCATTTATTGAGAATGACCAACTAACTATCTCATGTTATCTATACACAATGAAGCATTTAAAATGAGTTATCTAATGCTGTCTTCTTTAGTAGAATAGAACTTTTCTAGACTTACCAATCATTGTTTATTTTTTTTTTCTGTGTGATAAAGTGTTGCTGATTTAGGAACTATATTTTTAAAGAGGTGTTAATTACATTGTCTTCTCTATGCTTTTGTTTTTGCTTTATGGGATTACAGAAAATATTTTGGAGAAATATATAGGTTTTCTGAAATTTAACTTAAGATACAGTCAGGGTGTTAACATTTTTGTGATAGCACAGTTCATATCAATGAACACATTGTAGTTGTTAGAATAATTTTGATAACAATTAAAAATGTCGTAAATAGAACAGTCACATGAAATTTAACTTTCCTATGTGCATACTCTTGACTATTATCATTTAGAGGAATCAGAATGTATCACTTGTATACCTGTTTTTTTAATGATAGTGCACTATTTTTAGGAATATGCATCCATCTTAGTACTCTACCTGATTAAATTTTCTTCCACATGTTGTGAGAATAAATGTATAATGTGAACTCTGAATTACAGAATTCGAGTGTAAATTGCTTTGCCATATTCTTTAAGGTTAAAAACATATTCTAAACTTCCTAATGGAATGTATGTAGATAGCTCTTCCCCTCAATAGATTGTCTTATGCATATTACATGATTATTAGCACTTATAGTTGCTGTTGTTGCTTCTTAACTGATAAAGAAAAATCATCATCATATTTCATTTATATATAATTCATAATCTAAATTAAGACACACATTTGAGGATAGAATTTTCTCTCATTAGAATATATGTGAACATTTTATGATAAAATTACATGTGTATATATGGATTGTAGAATAAAATATGATGAGCTAAAAATAGAGAAAAAACCTCTATAGATTAAATAAGGAAAGTTATAGGTCTTTATACCTCATAGATGGAATAGTTGATTGTACATCTTTTAGTATAAGACATTCTGGGTATGAATCCTTTACTTCATAGTTGTGTGTCTTGGACAAATATTTGCCCATATCATCTATGATATGGGGTAGAAAGCTAGCATCTACTTTATAGAGTTTTTGTGAGTATTAACTGCATAAGTCCACGTAAACCACTTTAATTAATGTTAGAGACCATTGTTATTCTTGAAAATAGGGTTAGTTGAGGCCAACATACAGTGTTATCCCTGTTATCAATTCTGGAATCCATCTTATCTTAAGGCTTGAAAAATAATATGGTGCGGGGAGGGCAATAGGGTGGTCTGTGCGGTACATACTGGAGTTTATACATACAACTTAATATTGATATTGATAAAATATAGATTCAACTATGTTTTTCACTAAAAATAGAACCCAGAAATTTCAAATTATGGGAACAAAGTAAATAGAGCAAACAAGAAAAATTCTGCTTTTAATGTATTTTTGTCTGTATATAATAATAATTAAGTACTTG
The DNA here is from genome assembly GCF_000951045.1 of Mandrillus leucophaeus. Taxonomy (NCBI): domain Eukaryota; kingdom Metazoa; phylum Chordata; class Mammalia; order Primates; family Cercopithecidae; genus Mandrillus; species Mandrillus leucophaeus. The sequence continues at coordinate 1,417,237 of NW_012102399.1, forward strand.
CTCTATGTCTCTACGTTTCTTGCTCTCTTTGCATAAAAGTACCTTGAAGGATAAATTTCACCCTATTAAAAGGGGTAATTTCTCTCTCTGTGTGTCTCCCTGTCTCTCTCTCTCATTCTTTTAACAGATTTTTTCTTCTGAGAAGTGTTTTAGAGAAAGGACAAAAGGGAACTCATAAAAGCACTGGGATCCTGATCAAGGTAACTATAATTTTAAAAATTATATTATCTTACATTATCTTTTAAAACAATGAGCTTGAATTACTTTTGTGATCTTTTTATGTGGACTTGATGTTATTTATTTTGATTCGGATTTGATTTTCTGGTGCCTCATAAATTTGAGGCTTTCTATCTTTCATTAAATTTGGAAATATTTGTCATTTGAATATTGCCTTTCTCATATTCTCCTTGTTTTCTCCTTCTCTCCTTCAGGGACTCCAGTTACTTCTTTGTCATTGCCATTTTGTTCTCCATCTCTCCTAATCTTTGTTTCATATTTTTCGTCTTCGATGCGTCCACTGCTTGGGGCAATTTTTTAATGCTATCATCCAGTTCACTGTTCTTTTTCTAGGTATGTTTGATAGAGAGCTTGACCTGTCCATTGTGCTTTTGTTTTTTTAACTATCAGAAGTCCCACTTAGTCTTTTTCATATTCTGTATTTTTATTTTTATAAGCTTCCATAGCACAACCGTGATTTTATTTTACTTTCATTCTTGTAAACATTTTAAAAATCCAGTATATGTAGTTCTTCAAAGTCTAATTTTGCTCTTTATTCTTTTGCCAACTCTTGATCATAGTGAATTTGTTTTTTTGTTTTCTAATTATGTTTCTGAGCTCATATTTGCTTAATCTAAATCTGTGGACATTCTGTGAGGTCCGAGTTGAAGGGATGTTTTCTCAGAGAGAATTTGCCTCTTTCTAGGTTATGGAAAGCCAAAAATACACTAGCTTTTCTGTTTCAGATTTCCCAGTCCATTCAGATAGAGCTATTTAAACATAAGTCTGTGCAAAAAAATAACCTGGCTTTTGAAGGGAGGATGAGGCAGAGAGTAGCAAGACACTTTTTTTTTTTCTTATAAGTGTTACCAGGCTGAGAGCTGTGTTTTCCTATTTTCTTTTCTTCCATGGCCAGTAGACAGACCCTTTTTTTTTTTTTCCTAGCTCACTCTTAAACCATAGTCCTCCAAGGATCCTGATTTATGAATGGAGTGATAGCACTAACTCTCTACCATACGCAAGTCCCATTCTTCATGCTTTCCAGGAAAACTGAGACTGTTAATCCGCAGTACGCCAAGCACCTATAGCCCAGAAGTAGCTTTCGTGCTCATTCAACAGTTTATTACATTTTTCTTTATGTACTCTAAAGACCCAGGAATTTCCATTTATTTCTTGTACTCTCAGAAACGCACTTAAAAGTATCTTTTTTTTTTTTTTCCTGCGTTTTAGGCATAATTTGTAAGCATTCTTAGGTGTGAGAATTGTTAATATTCTAATCTGACAGTTTTCCAGAAGTGGACGTCAACCAGGTGTACTTGTTTAATTAAAAGTATTTAAAAATAAGCTTAAAAAACATTTCTTACAGAACAAACTAACACTAGCCCCATTTTGCTCTTAGAAAATTAATTTTGTAGAACTGGAGCAGTGCCTCACGCCTATAATCCCAGCACTTTGGAGGCTGAGGCAGGTGGATCACATGAGGTCAGGAGTTTGAGACCAACCTGGTCAAAATGGTGAAACCCCGTCTCTACTAAAAATACAAAATTAGCCGGGAGTGGTGGCAGATGCCTGTAATCCCAGGTACTTGGGAGGCTGAGGCAGGAGAATCACTTGAACCTGGGAGGCAAAGATTGCAGTGAGTTGCAATCACACCGCCGCACTCTAGCCTGGGTGACAGAGTGAGATACCCGCTCAAAAAAAATAAAAAGAAAAGAAATTTAACATTTTTTAAAAAAAAATTTAAGATTGTTATGGCTAATGGATACAAAAATCAATTAGAAACTTAATTTTCTTGTACATAAATTTGTTATTAGTCTTCTTTTCTTCATTATTATGTCTCATTTCCTCTGACCCCAGGTTTCCTGTCCCAGAATAACAAGCAAATTCTTGTCCTAGCTGCAGAAGAGATTGCCATTTCTCTGTTCCTGACTACCAGATGCCACTGTTACCTTTATTGAGTGTTGGAGTTTCATCCCATAGCCTCCTTAACCCAAAAGGGAGAAAAATCTGACTTATCTGGAACCTCGTTTGTACTTATTTTGATGGCATTAAGACCTACCTGCCATTTCCCTTGATGACTGAGGCCCAGGTTTTTGAAGTATCTTTATACTCATATATCTTTGTGCTTAAACCTTGAGTCACTAAACCCTGGCCTTATTCTAATATTTTGAAACTGCCTTTTCCCCTCCCCTAGGTTTTCTCTGGGTTCTTGGTCTTTGTTCTTCTATCTCACACTGCCTGTCACACGGCCACCTACTCTTTGCACGGACAATAGACATTTGCCTCAGAGGATTACTTTCCTTATTGTTCTATATTTTTTCAAGAAGGAAACATGTGATTTCATTTTTCTTTTTCCTAAAATGGACTTGTTTTTGTTTCAGAGTTATAAAATAATATATCTTCATTAAAAATTTCCTCCAAATTGTAATAAACTATAAAAGAAGAAAGTGAATCTTCCCTGTAATCTTACATAGCAGGGAATATCACAATTAACAGTTTGCTCGTTCATATGAATTTATGGATACAAAACACAAATATAATGACAAATGTTATTATGCCTTAAATTTCATTTTGTAACCAGAGTTTTTCACGCCAAAATTATTATGGACATATTTCTATATTAATGAATAGAGAACTACCATATTGTTTTTAATTACTACAAAGTATTCAGTCATATGGAATATGCATAATTTATACATAGTCCTTGCCTGGAGAAAATATAAATTTTCTTTAAATTAGAAAAAATGCTGCAGTAAATTATCATATGTACAGTGCACTGTATGATTTATTTCTATGGTATAAAGTTCTATAAGTGAAATTGCTGAATAAAATGATATGCCCTTTTTAAAATTTGATACATATTGGCAGGTTGACCTCTAAATAGGTTTATACTTCTCAGCACTGAGCATTACGAATCCTATTAATCTTCGTCTATATAATTGGTAATTTATGATATTTAATTGTATTTGATTTAGTTAGAAATATTTAACAGCTTTTAAAATCTGATATTTAAATGAAATGTCAGCTTTTTCAAAGGTTGAAATATGGATAAAGATAGATACAGATAATGTCAATTTACATGTAAATGACTTACTAACAGTAATACAGTGCTTTATTCTTTGCTAAAACAATTTACAGGTGTATTTAGGAAAAATGGTGAATTTTTTCTCTTGACTGCCACCTTTTATCCCTTTTTTAATCCTCAGACTTAAATATTATTCCTATTTTGCTATGTGTCCTAAGAAAGCTTTTATTTTAAGAAATAAAAATGAAATGCTCAGAAAGGATTGTGGGAAGGGTTGGAGGCAGAGAAAAACAAGGAAACAAGGTTCTTTTTTTGTTGTTGTTGTTCTGTTTTCTTTTTTCCCCTTATCAGTGATCAGGCTGAGAGCTGTGTTTTCCTACTTTCTTCCTTGGCCAGCAGATACATTTTATTTTTTTCTAGCTCACTCGAACTATAGTCCTCCAAGGATCCTGATTTGTATAGACACTCACATACATCTTGGTGTTTTGGGTTTTTTTTCCAACATAAACATTTGTTTTTGAGAAGTGTAGATATAACTAGCTGCTTTAGATGGCTCTAACATATTTAATAGTGAGGTTGTTGGACTGTCTATTTTAATATTCCCCTGATGGTGTACCTGTTTGCCGTTTCAAGTTACTCACTCTTACAAAGGGCTGTGATGAGCATTTCTGTACCTGTCGTGCTTATAGTGCCTTTTCTTGGCAATGGCTCACTCTTTCCTCACCACGACCCAAGATATCAGAAATAAGATCAGAGAGGTTATTACCTTGTTGAACCAGACCCTGGTGGTAAAGGGGAGGATGCACTTGAATGCAGGCCCAGATCCCAAAACTAGTGTTCTTCTTACACAAAGTAGGTCTCTGGCCACCATATGCAACATGTAGTATCATTTTTAAGTGCTCTAACTCAGCAGTAACAGATTGTTGGTAACCAATGTAGGAAACTCACACGCTAAACACGCTAACATTTTTCTCCTGGCTATTCTCCAACTCCAACATGTGATGCTTCCCTTGCTTTACGTGTTTGAATGTTGTCCAGTTTTTACCAAACTCAGCACGCATTCTCATTTTTTGCTCGATCTTTAGCTATGCCATTTCCGTGGTATGTCTTGCTTTATCTCTCTGCACTTTGTTCTCCCTCATCCTTGTTTGCAGAATCTCCCTACCATAGATCAAAGCCAGAGATTTCATTCTGGTGTTAGTTTAGCTTTCTAAAGCCAGCTTTTCATACAGAGGTAAGAAAGGAGGATCATACTTCTTTATAAAATGAAGCCATTTTGCATAATTATATGTTAAAATTTTCTCATTTGTATAAACTGAATATAAGAAACAGACGACCTGGCGTGGTGGCTCACGCTCATAATCCCAGCACTTTGGGAGGCCCAGGCAGGCGGATCACCTGAGATAAGGAGTTCAAGACCAGCCTGGCCAACAGGGTGAAACCCCATCTCCACTAAAAATACAAAAATTAGCCGGGCATGGGGGCGCATGCCTATAATCCCGGCTACTTGGGAGAATACGGCAGGAGAATGGCTTGAACCGGAGAGGCAGAGGTTGCAGTCAGCTGAGATCACACCACTGCACTCCGGTGGTGAGATCACATCACTGCACAAACGAACAAAAACTGACAAAAACAACAAAATAATAATAGCTAATAAAAAATAATGAGTCTAACTCACTTGCCTGATAGTGGGCCAAATTCTTCACATGTATTTGTTCATTTAATATTTCCAATTTATCTCTGAGGTTTTTAGTATTAGTGTGCTCGTTTTATAGGTAAGAAATTGATTCTTAGAAAAGTTAGATAACTTGACAAAAATAATTCATTTATTAGAGAAGAAATAAGGATTTCAATCAGATGTGCCTGGTTTCAGAGCCTTACACTGTGTTTTCTTCTTCAGGTGAATAACCAGATGCGTAAGTATGATTTCTATTACACTGAGGGACAAATTATCTTTCTACACATGTAATCTCTGAAATTATAATGAGAGTAAATGTTGAAATAGACTTTAATATACATATTCATTTGACTTATAACTTTTCAGGATTTTATCCAAGGCTTAGGGAAAGGAGATACTATGTATAAAACTATGATTGTGTCTGTTGTGTTAATTTATTTTGTATGCTATGGTAATATGTAGTTTCTAGGCTTCAATAGGAAACTATTGCTAATTTATCATACTGACTTATTTAGGATATTTCTTATTTAAGATAAATACAATAAATATTCAAGAACCATAGATCTAGGGTAAAATACTTGGGACATATATTGAGATAGAATAATAAGATCCATTCAGAAGTCAGATTTAGCATGGGAAGTAAAGCTAAAGTAGGAAAACTAAAGATAGCACGAGGTCAAGACGAGGAGACTTCTCATAATAAACATTAATAATAACACCCCACCTGTAGGTCAAGTAATTTTCATATGAATACAGTCTATGTGACAGTCAGCCTACTAGAGAGACATCTCTCAGTGTCTGATGCTGCCTTTGATAAAAGTGTTGTTATTGTTTTAATAATATTTTATCAGTCTAATCGTCATTGTATTTGTTTATATTCATTCTCTTTATTTTATTCAATGAATTATGAAATTCTTTTCAGAGTGTCAATAAACAAAAAGTCGTGTGAAAAAGAGAGAAAACATCATCACCATGGATAGAAAAACAGTCAGAATATGGTAGGATCTGAGAAGGTATAATTGCATGCTTTGATATTTATGATGAAAGACCAGAGCTGAAAGAAAAATGACAAAAATGCTATCTTAGCCCTTTATGAAACAAAGAAAACCTGAAGGTCGTGCAATAGTAATTTTCATCATTCCTTCCAAAGCTTTGGCAAGCTTTGAAAATTCATATGTAATAGCAGCTAGCATTTCTAAGTGAAAATACTTTAAAATCATCTTGGGACATATAGTCTATTAAAGGAAAAACTTCATTTTCTTTCCATAAAGAAAATATAATTGTATTTCAGAACCTTATATTGAGTCTATTTAAATAAGTGTATTTTTAGTGCATATTTTTATTGCATAGTTTATGGTAATTTCTTCCTTTCTCTTTTTGTTTTATTTCAAAGCAGGAAGTGTATTTAGTTAAAAATCAGGATCATATATTCAACAAATTTCTGAAAATTATTTTGTTAAAAAATAACTTTCTGGACAAAGAATAGATTGAAAAATCTAAAAGGCTGTTGTACTTTCTCTTATTCTACAATGGATATTGTGAAAATCACGTAAGTACAAATTTCCTAGAGAATTAAAGGGGAAATGTTTTAAATATTTTAAAGTTCTTAATAAAATCCAATTTCTTTTTCATCAGTTGAACATGTTATAAGACAGAGAGAGCTTTTGCCTTATGGAATTACTTATTTATGCACATTCATATATTCTGTCATGAAAGTATGGCTTTTGTTGTTCCATTACTGGGAAACATGAAATATTTTTAAATTATTCCAAAACTAGTTTTCTTCTGTCTAGGAACATAGAAATGAATAAATTCCACAGGACAATTAACTGAGCTAGCCTTGTTCCAACATATGTCTAAAATAACTACCAAACAAGTAAACTCTTCATTTCCATTCATGATATATCATTTACAGTGATCTTTTTAAAAATACTTATTACTTAAATATAAACATCAATTTGCTCTCTCGAATTCACCCCACAGTTGTAGGAAATCATGAGAGAGAATGAATCGGTTCGTTGTTATGTTGTTGATTGTTTTTTCTCTCCATTTCTGCCTTACTTTTACCAACACTCCTTATTTTAAAAGAATTTTTAAATAGGGGAAGCATAATGATTATTCAAAAAAGGAAAGTATGACTCTTACTTACCCAGTTAATACTATGTGAATGTGCCAAACATCTGGGCTTTATATTACCTTGGTTAAAACATCTGTTACCTTTAGCTCTTTCATGTCTGTCATTCTTATAAAATTTCCCAGTAAAGTCTTACTGATTCTTTTTCCATCCTTTAATTAAGATGTGCTTTAGCTATGTAGTACTACAGTGAGTTCCTTCCAGGAACTTCTTTAGTAAAAAGTAAAACAAGTAATAATTAATTCAATTAGATACTTCACTTGGATGAAAATTCAAGAAATGATTATGACTGAAGTAAGGTGGAAAGAAAGGCACATTTAAAATCACAACTTTCTGGGTAGACAGTTTTTTTTTTGATGCAATAAATTTACAATGTATAGAGATACAACTGTCCTAATTGCAAAGAAAAATCCTTACCTACCATCCCGGGAATCAAGAACAAAGCTAAATTTCTCATTTCTTTTCAATTATAAGGCAATCATAACCTTATATAAAATATTGTTGAGGTAAATTCTACTCACTAAAGCAGAAATTTCACTTAAATAATATGCTAAGTTACCAACTTGTCAATCTATTTTTTTCTAATTGAAATATTTACTTGGAATACTTTTTTTGGTCGCTAAAAGTATTATTTTGAGTCATATTTAGTTCTCTTTAGTATCTGAAAGCTGTCTAAACAGCTTTCTGGTGAAAGTGATAGCCCACTGCTAGCCCACTGATGAGAGACACTATGTAGCAAATAGAATTTTGTGTCATTGGCTATGCCAGTTAAGTGTTATTGCCTATGTTTTGGTTTTGAGTAATAGGGTATATGTTCTTATTACTCAGTAGACTGTGTTTCAAACAACACAAAACACTGTATCTCAGCTTTAGTAGATTTCCTGTTTGCTCTGAACATACTGCCTTAAATTATTCTTTTCATATTTAAAAACTGAGTCACAAGTATAATATCAAAGACTATGCAAAGCACAATGTATTCACATCAGAATGATCTTTGTCCCATTAACCCTGAGAGTGGAAGAGAGGTCATGGGTTTTGGGAGGCAACATAAATGGCCATATTTGGACTTGCATGTTTGAATTTGTAAAATATTTTTAAGAAGAGCCAAGGAGACAAAATTCTTTTAACACTATACTAAACCTTATAAATTATAAATTGCTATTGTTTGGATTAAGTAAAAATACAGTTATCTTGAAGACAAGATTTTGTTTTTTTCTACAGAGTCAAGAATCATGAAGATCAAAGATAGAATGATACAGAAATCAAATAAATAAAAAATAGGTTATTTACATTCAAAAATATTTCACAGTGAGAATTTTGCAAAGTATTGTAGGGAAAAAGCTAAAAAATAACTGTTTCTCTTCGATTTGGACATGCATATACTTCTGATTGTTCCCAGAAATTTACCATAGATAATACTTTAGTTACTATACTTAATAAGAACTAACTATTGTGGAATAAGTTTGGTAGAAGCCATGGTCTGTTTCAGACAATTAATAGAGTGAGAACTACTTAATATTAAAGAATGTAGCAAGAATTTACTCTCAATTAAAGCTGGGTTCCATGATGAGAAAGTAGTTAACTATTTTCATGGACATGTTTTGCCATAAAAGACCGTAATTTGTTTAGGGTGGCAATTGCCATTTCTGAGGTCTCCAAATCAGGAAAAACAGGTGGCTAGTTTATGTCCCAAGGGTGCCAGAGTGCCATCAGTGCCATCTAGTGGCAGTCATCGTGAACTGAAGGTACCTGGCCCCCATAATGTAAAGAACTTAACAATAGGAACCAACATTTGAACGTCTTTGTCTTTTACTGTTGACAGAATTCACATCCAAACAACAGTAATGTTAAATATGAATAAAAGTTAAATGAATATAACATATTTTATTACATGACTGATTCCATCATCATGGAATGGATTTTCTTGGACTCCTCAATATCCTTATTTTAAAATTACAATGTTGATTTGACATAAATTTGACATGATTTGACAATTATTGTGGCACAAATGTCAAATATAATAACACTCGGTTTATATATTTCCTATTTTTTGTTTCTCTCAAACTGATTTACAATAATTATATAAGCATTATATAAATCATCTGATCTCTCAATTTAATAGTCTCCTTTAAATCCATTCACTTTAGGTAAAACATTGTAACAAATAGCCTACAGAAGTATTTCCTCTCCCCAAAATACTAGCATACTATTCCTAAATGTATGAAAACCATTTGATATTTGGAGCTTTCTACATAGAAATGATGACTTCTTTTTAAAATATATTAACAGTGAATACCCATAAAATAGATTACAGTTGTTAGTTTTGACATTTCCATATTGACCTCTTATTCTTCACAATAGTTTTTGAACAATCTTATCATAGGGCTAACAAATGACTACCATAGGCTAAGAGGCCAGTAAGTTCCATTTGTTGTTATTGTAGAAAAGTGAGGCTGGGCATGGTGGTTCAGCCCTGTGGTCCCAGCACTTTGAGAGGCCAAGGTGGGTGGATCACGAGGTCAGGAGTTCAAGACCAACCTGGCCAAGATGTTTGAAATCCCATCTCTACTAAAAATACAAAAATTAACCGGGCATCGTGGCGAGCAGAATAGCATCTACTCGGGAGGGTGAGGCAGAAAATTACTTGAACTCGGGAGGCGGAGGTTGTGGTAAGCTGAGATCACACCACTGCACTCCAGCCTGGGCAACACAGCAAGACTCTGTCAAAAAGAAAAAAGAAAAAGCCAGTGACCTGGAGTAAGGCGACTCATCCTAGTGTTGGTTAGCTTCTGACTTTATGGCTATGGTCACGCAATTTTTCTTTTTACCACTTATTTCATCTGTAAAACGAGGTAACTTGTTCTCAGCAGAATCACTTAGGGAGCCATAAACAAGACCTACTATATCTGAGAAGGAAATGGCTGGCATAGAAATTTTGACTGAGATTTTTATAGGATTCAAAAAAACTCAACTTTATTGAAGTTTAATTTTCATATAATGGTATTAACCTATTTAAAATGTACTTGAGGAGTTCATAAAAGCCTACACCCATGTAACCACCAGGAGAACAAGCATGTGGAATACTTGATCACATCCAAAACTCTCCTCCTTATTCCTTGCAGTCAATACTTCCTCCACCCCAGTCTCAAGTTTTGATTAATTGTGTTCTCTGTTTATGCTCCCTACATATCCCTTAATCTCTTTCCCTGAATGTCTGAATTTGAGAACTGTAACTCTCAGGTGACTACCACTGAAAAGTGCTATGATTTAATGAAGTTTATGTGATAAATTTGATCACTGTGTTGGCCACCATTTTCTTCCTCCTGCATGGCCATAGACCTTACTGGTAATCAAGATGAGTTAACTTGATTAGGCACATAGTTAATCACAAAAGAAAGAGCAAGAAAGTCTAGATAAATCACTGAAAAATTAAACATGACTTTATGTCATATTAATGATATCAGTAGCATTATCTTTTAAAGTAGGTTAAATAGTTACTTTCTTACAAATCAACAAAATAAAATCAACAAAATCTAAACTTAAATGTGAATTAATAATAGCTTTTTCCCATGAAAAAGGTATTTACTAGTGCTAATACTCAAAATGTGGTCTCTAAATGTTACTTCCCATAGGAAAAAAAATAGAAAAAAAAAAAACCAAAAAACAAAACAAAACAAACAAACAAACAAAAACAGAGGTTATTAACAAGTGGCTAATTCCAGATCGAGAGCAGAAAGTATAGAAGATAAGCTATCTTCTTTTTTTTTTTTTTTGGCCAAAAAAGAAAAAAGTTACCCAATACTGATGAATTCATATAAAATGAACTAGGTAGTCCAAAAGATTTCTATGGCCTAACGAGTGACAACTTGAAGTTTGTTTTTTATTTAAATAACAAATGCAATGTATTAAAATATATCAAATACACTTTTAAAAGGGCAAAGAACTTTGAAAAGTTAATATTAGGTTTTAAAAAATCTCATTGCTTCCTGTTGGATGTTACTAGAATACCAGATAATTATTTTGAAAATTGAAAATACTGACAAGCATTTAGTTTGCTCTTCCTGCATAAAATGTATTTTACGTTAACAAAATAGTGGGTAAGTGTTTTAGTCTGCTTGGACGCCATGACCAAATATCATTGACTGTGCAGCTTAAGCAACAGAAATGTATTTTTCACAGTTCTAGGGGCTGGAAAATTCAAGATTAGGGTGCCAACTGATTCAGTGTCTGGTGAGAGCTCTCCTCCTCACTTCCTGGTGCCACCCTCTGCATGTAGTCTCATATAGCCTTTCCTAAGTGAGTGTTATTGGAGAGAGAACATGGTTCTGTCCTTACAAGGGCACTAATCCCATCTTGAGGGCCCCACCTTCACGAACTTCAATAAGTCTAATATCTCCCTAAGACTCCCAGCTCCAAATATCACATTGGGGGTTAGGGCTTCACCCTATGAATTTAGAGAGGGGGTATAAAAGTATTCAGTCTATAACAATAAGGGAAAAGTCTTTAAAAAAGAATGCTGGTTGTTAAAAGCAGAAGAAAGAGTAAAATAAAAATTAAGCATTTTGCATGCTTTTAAAAATTAAAAATAAAAATATGAACCAGATTATAATCACCCATGGATATTAAAACCTTGAGATAAAAGGCTTATGGGCATATTTTTACTAGAAGAATCATGCTAACACCACATGAACCCAACAATCCATTTGAGCATCACTGAAAGTGTGTGGTGGATTCAATGATTGGCCCCAATGCCTTTTTTTCTTTTATTCTTTAATTCTCTTGTATTAATATATAATAATTTATATACTTATTGGGGGCATGTGAGTCTTCCTTACATCCAGAGAACATATAATGATCAAGTCAGGGTAACTGGGGTATCCATCATCCCTAGTGTTTATCATTTTTATGTGTTGGTATCATTTCAGAGCCTCTCTTCTAGCTACTTCGAAATCTACCAAATATTGTTGCTATGTATTGTCAGCCTGGTCTGCTCTCAAACATGATAACTTTTTATAAAAAGCCCACTATATGCTTGTTCCCATAGCCAACTTCTCTTCATCCTCCCCTCTCCCCACCTACTCTTATCCATTTCTGATATCTATGGTTGTATTCCCTGTCAATGAGATCAAGTTTTTTAGCTCCGACATGCAAATGAGAAAATGCAATCTTTGTCTTTCTGTGCCTGGCTTATTTCACTTACCATAGTGACCACCAGTTCAATGCACATTACTGTAAATGACATGATTTTATTCTTTTTATGGCTAAATAGTATTCCATGGGGTATCTTTATTATGCTTTCTTTATCCATTTGTCTGTTGATGATGATCTCAATTCTGTAACCCTCTTTTAATGCCAGGTTTCACTTGGTCTGGACATGCGATTTGCTTTGGCTGAGGTATATTTGTGGAACTACTATGCCCATTTCAAAGCTGGGCTTTAGGAAGCTTTATGGGTTTCCACTTATTTTCCTGTGCCTTTTCCATTCTGTGGAGAACAAACCTGATACTCTAAGGTGGATGAGAGAAGTTTCAAGGAGAGCTCCCCCAGCCATCAGTGCCTATATCTAACCACCTTCCTAATGTATAGATTTGCTGAAACACAGCTGACACACAGATCCATGAGAATAAATGCTCATTTTTATATACCACTGAGATGTTGTGGCTTTCTTGTGTTTTGTAACATTACTGTATTAATAACTCACTGACACAAATGAGATAAACGATGTGCCTCATGATAAATGTAATAGGAAGGACATTCACAACCTGTGAATCATTCTTTTCCAGACAATGGAAAGTTAATCTACTATTCAAATATTAACAATAAAAACATGTTAAATTTTGTCACAAAGAAACAATTGGACATTCTGCAAGATAAATGACAGTTTTTACCAAAAAGTGAGAAAAAATAAAAGAAAGAAAAAAGAGAAAAATGGAGAAAGAGTTACAAAACAAAAGAGACTTTAGAAATACAACTAATGCTGCAAGTGGAATTTGGACAGTCATTTGAACCAACCAATTATAAGAAAAAGATGTGTGAGACACTCAAGAAAATGTGAATAAAAATAGACATCAATGAATTATCATCAATTTAAATATGACAATGCCATGATAATTGTGTTTAAAAAGTCCTGAAACAGCTAACAATGTTAACTGTTAATAAAAGTCTGAAATATGAGTATTTCTTCATACTAAGAAAGCAAATATTCAGAAATATATTTGGTTCTTAAAAGTTGTATTGTGGATAAAAATTAAATTCAAAACTGGTATCAAGAGTTCATTATTCTACACAATTGAATTTTGAAGCTCAATTTTACATTGCACCATACATGGATAACATTATATGAACAGCCAATATGTACCCTTCAGTATCAGTTCTATTAATAATATGGGTAGTATTCACATAAACACTGAATGCTGGAGAATTCACACAGTGGGGAGGCTGAACATAGAAAATATTCCTGTTAACTGTGATGCTGTATAATATGCATGTATCTGTGTACGTGTATGTACATGTGAATATAGTCATCCCCTACAAAAGGCATAGCATTTTCATATAACCTACACACATCCTCCCACATACTTTAAATCCTCTCTAGATTACTTATGATACCTAATGCCATGTAAAGGCCATGTAAATAGTTGGTATATTGTACTCTTTTTCATTTGTATTTTTATTATTGTATTGTTATTATTTATTGACTTCCAAATACAGTTTCTACAATTGGCTGAATCTGCAGACGGAGGATTAACAGATAGGAAAGGCCAACTGTACCTGTATATTTATATTATTTGTGTGCTTTTTCATATTGGTTACCATAGAAAGGAAAACTCAAAATTAGGCTGTGTTAAGTTCGTGTTGATAGAACCACTCCTAGATTGCTATCCCACCCTCGCCGCTGCTCCTTTTCATTCTCATTAGTTTTTCACTGTAATTACCATAAACAACTTTGAAACACCCTCTCATTCCTTAAATTGCCTGTTAGAGCTGGCATATCCTATAGGCACCAATGACTTTTATTTCAACTGGATAAAGTTATCTAATCACCCCAAATCACGAAGGATCAGTCAGTGGAAAAAATCAAAATAATGCTCTTATTTCTGACAAAACCAAGTAGGTCTTGGACTTTTCTTTTTCTAGTGTCATAAACGAATTAGCTAAAATATTTGCAGCAACTAAATATTTTTATGGACTAGTTTAAAAAACATCTCCAAAGCACTGAAACGATAATGATTGTCTACCCTTCACTTAGCTTCCCATACCCTTGCAGGTCATCAACATACTCTTGGCTGCATCTCAGCAAATGACCAGTTACCTGGATTCATTCTACTGAAGTGTCCTGCGAAGTCAGAAGCAGACCATGTGTCATTTTGAATAGATGATAGTTATCTTGACTATGACCCTCACGGGAAAGTTGTTTAATTCCTTCCTTCTTTGGGTTCGTAGTTGGGACAATGAAATTGCTGATTCTTATTGCTTACTCTAATAGTGACACATGAGAAATAATGGCAAAGTCTCTAAGGAGTTTTGAAACTTTCAGAAATATATTTTCTAACATTTTAATGGCATGTTCTCACCATTCATTTAAAATTAATGAGGAATTCTTTTGTTAATTTCTTGAATTTCCCGTCTTATTAAGTAGTAAAATCTCAAATAAGAATGACTCCAAACTTTCTAAAAGCATTTGTTTCACAAAATGAGAAGTCATGGAATAATTTTGGACTTAATTATAGCTCATTATTTATCTAGGAAAGGTTTCTACTTTCACAATATATAAAGAAATAGAGTCTAGAAATAATACTTTTCAGATTTACTGAATAAAGTCTTCAGCAGAAAGAAATGGCTAAACACAGAACAAAAAAAATTTCAAGTTACAATTATTTTCTTAAATATATAAAGCTACTTTATAAGTCTGGGTGATTTGGTACTCATCTAGCTTTTTAAAATTATACAGCTTTTTATTGAATATTGCCAATTATAATTATATGTATTTGTAGGATACAAAATGATGCTATGGTATATGTATACATCATTTGGAATGGTGGATATGTTAATTAGCTGACCTAACCTAGCTTTAGAAATCATAGCCTTCATAATAATGTTTGACTCAGTGATTTTTACATGAACCTATAGAATGTGACAAGAAAAATGCTTTTGAATATTTTGCAGCAGCAATTTTACCAAAGGAAAAATTTCCTGTTATTTAGTCATTTTAATGAACTGTTTATTTAAAAAGTGTACATAGACGAAATTCACCATATAAGATCAAAGTTTCAGAAAGAATTATAGACGTTACTATACTGTGTTTAGCATGTGAGACTGTTTTAGATAACTTAGATTAGATATTATGTATATGGTCACACACATACATACTTTTTTCAGTTCTGCTTAATATGGCTTTAAAGTCATTGTGTTGATAATTCATCCTGTCAAATAATATCATCTTGTGGCTACAAATGTGTATGTTGAAAATCTGTTTTTGCTTTCTCATATATTTTAAAATTTTTTTATTTTTTATTTTTATGCATACATAGTAGGTGCATATATTTATGGGGTACTTAAGATATTCTGACACAGGCATATAATGCATAATAATCTCATCAGGATAAATGGAGTATCCATACCTCAAGCATTTTATCCTTTCTTTTTGTTACAAACAATCCTATTATACTCTTTTAGTTTTTAAATGTACAATAGATAATTGTTGACTGTAGTCATCCTGTTGTGCTAACAAATACTAGATTTTATTCACTGCTTTTTTATGCAATTTCCAAAATGTCCCTGTTTAAGTTTGGGAATTTTTCAAATGCATACATTATATGTTTATCCAAATTTTGGGTACTATTCTACATTTCTACATTATGAGCATTTTGAAATAGGATTATTCAGTGTTGATACAGCAATTAGGATTGAATAATTGAGAACATATTCTAATATATTTATCTAGGAATTTAGTCATAAATGCATTATGGCAAGAACTGAAAGATAATCAAAATTATTTTGCTTTACTGCATTATTGTTTTGTTGTACTGAATATTTCTGAGACTATGTAACAAATTAGGTCTGGAATTCTTTAACCTGAGATTATCATTGAACTCGTGTACTTTCCTTAGTATAAAATCATATGTTATCAGAAAATAGCAGTGCTGTATGTATGATTTTTTAACCTAATAAATATCAATTTGAGAGAGAGACACACATCATTTCTCTGTATGATGGTATTATATAATTATACCATCTGAAAGGTTTAAAACCATCTTTATGATTAGAATAACAACCTTTAATAAGCAATGTCTTGAAAAGTATGCTTTCTAATACGAGGCATTATTACATTAAGAGCAGTCATATAATGACATTGTTTACAGTGGAATTTTTCTGTGTTACGGAAATGAATACTAATCTTATTATTCGCTTTCCTCAAGTAGTTGTTTACTTAATTGTGTACCATATGATATTCTTAAAAGTAATACCAATTAATAATGGAAAAATTGCACATGTTCCTTGTTCAAAAATTATTGAGAATTCTATAGTGTTTACTGTTCTCTTGTGGTGGTTAGGGGAAAGAAATTACCAGACCTTTTTAGCACTTTTTTTATTAAAGGAAATGATGGGAGAAAAGGATGATATAATTATTCAAATTTTTTTGTCTATAACTTGATTGTTTACAAAAAGAAAATATTGTAATCATGTATCTTGACACCTTAACAGACATAAACTAATTTATGTCCATAAAACATTCAAAATAGAATCTTCTCAAAAATGAAAGGAAGTTGATAGATGGGGGTGAGAAGAGAAAGACCAAATTCTATGAGAAGTTTGAAAAGGGAGAATGGCCATTAAAGAGCACAGGCATGCTATACTTCTAGCAAGGTTTCTGCTTACAAGACCCAACTATTTGTGTTCACAAAGTTCTAAGTTTAAAAAGGACATAAACCAAAAAAAAAAAAAAAAGGAAAATGAGCTTCTATTTGAAACCTCAAAAAAAGAAAAAGGGCAATACTTCTGAGAATTCGTGGCTGTTTATAAACTCAACATTCTAATGTTTTCATCAAAAGCTTATTCTAGGAAGTTAATGAAGTAATCTTTTTGGAAAGTAATAGGATTTTATTCTCATGAGATTCCCCCACAGAGAGGTGGCCACTTCCTTAAATCAACCAGTCAGGTATGATGATACCTCAAGTCTCAACTGCTTGAAGCAAATAAATAATAAATGAAGATGGTATTTGAGTCTGAAAAAATCATCTGTGAGGTCAAGAACCTCCTTTTTGTGAACTCCGTAAGATGTGTCATGCAGAAACAAGAGTTAAAGGTTGGGAGCTTGACCACACACTCCACTTTGGCTTGTAAACTGAAAGTGGCTACTAACCCAGCACCAAGTGCATCACTGGTGGGAGTGTTTTCTTTTCTATTTTTTTTTTTTTTCTGTTTCTCTTTCTTTTAAAGGTATGAGTTCTTCTTTCACGCCAGGATAGCTGAAAGTGAGAAATACTGGGAAGAAAAGTTAGCATTCTTACTGAGCACAAACCTGCTGCTAAGCTGGTATTTTGTATTGATTTTTCCTGAAGCCTGTAATCTTGAAAGCTTGTAACAGAGGATGAGGTAAATATCATTTTATTTGCTCAAATAGGTTTAGATTAGATTGAGATGAAAAAGTAGGGACAGGCCAAATTAGGACTGAAAGCAGCAATTACAGATTATTGTTTCCAGCAGTAACTAGAACAGGTTATTTCACTGATAAAAAGGCTTATTGAAAAAATTGGTGATTTTCTTTAATTTTTAAATAAATAAGTAAAAGGAAAACATGAAATTAAAACTATGCTTAGGTATTAAAGTCATTGCTCTTTCAAATCAAAGTAGAACTTAAATGGTGTAAATTTACCTACCAACGTAGCCCCTTACAATAAATTCTTACAATGCATAAAGTAGCAAACCAGAAAAATACATTTTTGATTATGCAAGCATATTATATGTGACATTATTATTTAGCTTAAAAAAATCTCTGAACCCTAAAGTCTGAAAGTATAAAATAGGCTCTAAAATTAATTCCCTAAATCATATGATTTCAGAAAAAAAAAAATGTGTACAAAACCATTCAAATGATACTAACAATAGGGCATGGAATTTAAAAGGTTTAACCATGTCTTATCTCAGAGTCTGTTTTATTTCTTCATCTTCTCAGCACTTCAAACATATAAGCTGTTATTCCATCTTTAGATCAGTAACTTTGAATTGTTCTACCTGTCATTCTGCAGTGACTAGCCCAGCTAGATGTCATACAATGATTGTTTGCACTTTCATTCTTTCACATTAAATGGCAATCATTCGGTCCTTTTGATTTGTTTCTTTTATTTAGCCCTGAAGTTTTTACACTAGAATCTCATTAAAGCTGAACTAGTGTACTCCTGTCAAAAAACTAATGGAAAAAAGTTTAAAAGTGAAATGTGTCCTCTATATTGTCACTACTGGAGAAGTTGCATCTATCAAGATTTCGCAAGTTTAGCACTCTGATTTATGTTCTATTGGGTCTGCTTGTCTCTTACTTTCTCTCTTCCATCTCATCTATAAAATGAGGAAAACCCAAAGAAACCAAGTTCATTTATGTAAAAGGAAGAGCAAAAATATTTAGAAATATTTATGTTACCCTAGGTTCTCTACTATTTAAATTGTGTGCGTGTGTCTACAGCTGAAAAAAACAACATTAATGTGTTTTGACATTTAGATACTTTATTAGCAAGGCAAGTTACAACTGAAATCTGTTCAAAAATAAATGCATTAAAATAGATCACTTAGTGGCTTATTATATAAATGCTTATAGAAAACACTTTTTCTTTCATAATTAAGAAAATATTATTCATATAAGGTAAATAACTTATGATCAAGGTAAGGATATCAATTATGACTAAAAATGAGAACTAGTAAGAATGATAGTTCTTAAATTGCATAGGATTTATTTATGCATAACTATGTCCCATTGTGTTCAGAAAAAAACGTCTGGGTCATATTCATATAATCTAGGAACCATGGACAATGACAAATATATTCATTCAACATGAATCTCCTTTCATCATGTGCTGCTGTTCTGAAAGATAAGTGAAATAGATTGTGTGGAGGCTGATCCCTTTCTGAATTCCAGAAAATAAGATAAGTGTCTTCAGAATGCTGGCAAATTAATCCCAGTGAAATTATGAACCACTGACTAAAGATCCATCCAGAAAGGGATATAAATGGCAAGGGTGATAGCTGTAATTTTACAGGCACCTTTTCTATTCCTGCTGTATTTGTTCACTGATACTATAGTGTATTTTGCTCCTAAATTCTGTATCCAGAAATAAGATGTCCAATATATCTCAATTGAAGTCATAGGTTATATATAGAATATGTGTGATTCTATCATGGCTTGCTTTGTACTCAATATATAGACAGGATTTGAGATTTGGAATATAATTTCTTTGTCAATCTCAAAAGTCTTTACATTTTAATTATGCATCTGTAAATAATTTTAATGGCATACAAGTGAATATAAGCTATCTAAATATATTGCCTGATGAAAAAAAAATTCAGAAAATCGGTTTTCTCGTCTTAAATATTTTCTGGTCTGCCTAATGCAAATGAATATTTTGCAATGATTTATATAAAGAAGCCTCTAGATTACATAAAACTAAATTATTTACTAAGAATTATGACCCCAGAAAGAGACAAATTTAAATAATATTTCTTATATAATACCATAAAACATGAGAAGGTTTACATTTAAAAAAATATACCATGTGACTTGAAGTGGATCTTTGCTTTTATATAATAAATATACATTACATATAAACACACACACACATATATATCATGTTTTTAAATAAATACTTTAAAATAAAATTCAAAGTCATCTATTTTATGTGAGCTACTGAGACAAAAGCATTTATTTAAACCTATATGTACCTTTTATCCAGAGTTTGAAGTTTCATATGTAAGCATGAACAGTATTTTATCATTTATTTGAGATTAGAAGCAAGTGCTTGGAATATGATTATGTGTATACTTTCACTTGATTACACAAAAAACACAAACGGCTCTATTAAGTGTTATAATCTCCTTAATGCCAAGTCCACATTCTTTCCTTCTCTCTCAGGGAGTTGATTACATTGGCTCGTTCCTTCGCCCTGTGCTAGCAACACAGCCCGCGTGAGTGATTAGTAGGCTCATGATTAGACTTAAGAACTTTCATCTTCGAGCCTTGGTGTGGGGTCTATCCACTAGGTTATGCTGCTGCTCCTCTGGAGAGCGGAGCTGGACCCACCTGGTGTGGTCTGGGAGAAGATGCTTGTTTTCAGGGCCTGTCCCAAAGAAATGAATGCTGTGGCTTTATTTATTTATTTTTTTCTTCCTCGGAGCAATCTTGTTTGAAAAATCAACATTGCTACTGCAACATTATTTGGATGAAATTTTTTAAAATTGGGCATGCTGTGCCATACATTTTGAAAAACTGAAGAAAATAAATTTTTATTTGAATTAAGAAAATGCAAACAAATTGCTTTTCTGTAGTTGGAGGCCTGCTTGATTTTGAGTGTGTCTGCAGGTTCCTGAGCTTGTTGCTGTATATTAAACAACAAGAAATTCAGGAACAAAATCAGCAGGCAAATAATATAAACAGAACTGGTGAATGCTGTGCCAATTTACCCAAACAAATCTTCCATTATGTCATGGTGATTATTTGAAATATCCCTGTTGTTTTCAATAGTTTGCTTATTTCATTGTAGTATATGTGGCTAACACATTGGAAGTATTGGCTCCAGTTGTGGAAACCAAGCAGAAACACAAAGACTACAGATTTTATGATACTTGAGGTAAAATTACAACCCAGAGATAATATTGAAAAGACAAAATGAAAAAAAAAAAATTCTTGTCTAATGGCATATATGAAGTTGTGTTTAAATCTTATTTTTTTTTTAGTAAATTGTGGTTAAAATCAACTTTTAAGTGGCTGTGTTTTCTCTGATAAAGCTCTATAAAATTTTCTTAGAGCTCTTTCAAATTAGGAAAATTAAAATGCATTTATTGGACCAAATGTTCAAATTTGATATAAATTAAAACACTCACTACAAGGAAACTATCAAGGAAAAAGTCCATCAATTGGAAATAGATCAGAACTAAATTGACAGGTTTTGTATGAAATTACAGATTATTCCCAGAGATGTGAACAAGAATTAAAAAGCACAGTTCATTTTGACAGATCTAGTGCCAAGAGGAAGCTTGTAATAGACTTAGGATAGATGTTTAACTTGTCCTGTGAGGATACCAATCTTCTTGCATTTTTAAATGCAATGAGTTAATAAATGTTCATTGAATATACTTTCTATACACAAGATTATAATCAACCTTTCTGAAAACCTGAAAAATGGCAAACTATAGAAAAACTACACAATAAATTGACGACTATACTTTTCACGGTGACAACAGCCGGAAACTGATACAGCATTTCAAAGTATCTTCCACTACAACATAACTCCTCTGGTCGAAGCCAAATTTCCATTTGACACATTGTCAGTGGCTCCAATATTTTTAGAAACCAAAAAAAATTGACTACTCAATTTGATCCGTTCACTTTTTTTAAGTTATGGATGAATTTAGGAGCTCCTGCTGTGAACAAGGCATGTGCTGGACGGTATGAATCTGGAGGAACCGCACGCAATTCTAAATATGTTTGTAGGTGATAGAGGAAATTAAGCCTGCCAACTACTAATTTCAATACCATCTTCTATCATGAAACTGACACATATAACAAAATACTGAATTTTTACATGAAGGAAAGTTATTTTTTTGTCTAAACTGAGAGTTCAAATAAGAGATGCTTCATGCAGGAGATAACATTTAAGTTTAGCCTTGATTGATGGATAGATTTTGAAGATGCAGAGTTGAGGCCAAAAGACATTAGAAATATTCTTGGGAGATAGTGTTATGAAGAAATATGAATAAAGGAGAAGATTCCCTTAAAGAGTATCATAGCTCTTACAATTCTAGAGAAACAACTTAAAAATAAGGTAGACAGTCATGCTTCCACTCTGATTCCAATTTATATTTGAGAAAAATAAACTTGACAGCACTTTTCTACTCTCTGCCTTGTCCATACTTTTGTGTTAACTCAATAAAAATCAACAATGGGTCAATACTACTATGATAACAATAATAGCTATCAGATTTTGAATGCCAGATATGTTCTTCTTTTACTGATGCTCCCGATGAATCACAAAAACAATGATGATCAGGAAGCCTGCAAATTCACCTTTTTAAAATTTCAGTTAGACCCTCAACTGCCGAGGCTAATATTTTATAGTAATCCTTGATCAATGCCTCCCCTGCTTCTTTTCAATGACTGCTTCAAGTCTTTATTACTTGTCTCAAGGAATACTACTCAATATCTATCTCCCTCATTTTCTATGGTCCTTCTACAACAAAAAGAAAGAATGATTATCAGTCTCAGTGAAAGAAGGGACTCTCCCGCTAACTATTCATGACCAACCTCTTCACTAGAGTTTCTCTTTATACCCCAAGCTCTGGACTCCAATCACCTATCTTTAAATATTTTCTCCCATCTGGCTTTCAATCAAAACACATATTTGGGCCGGGCATGGTGGCTCACACCTGTAATCCCAGCACTTTGGGAGGCGAAGGTGGGTGGATCATTGGAGGTTGGGAGTTCGAGACTAGCCTGACCAACATGGAGAAACTCCGTCTCTAATAAAACTACAAAAGTAGCCGGGTGTGGTGGCACATGCCTGTAATCCTAGCTACTGGAGAGGCTGAGGCAAGATAATTGGTTGAACCTGGGAGGTGGAGGTTGCAGGGAGCCGAGATGATGCTATTGCACTACAGCCTGGGCAACAAGAGTGAAACTCTGTCTCAAGACAAAAAAACAAAAAAGAAAGAAACAAAAATACATATTTGACTCTCTTCTTGCTACAAACTGACAATGGAAAGCAGGAAAAAAAAAAAAAAAGAACTGCTAAGATTCAGATTTTGTGTTGCATTCTGGGGAAAACCTTTCTTCTGTCCAGCTTACACGGCCTTCTGTGATTCTGTAGCATCCATAGTATTCTGTTTTGAAATGCCAACTTACATGTTTGTCTCCTCTGCTAGACGTTGGAAGCCTTAAGGTCAACTATGGTATCTGATTCACTGTTAAATTGCCAGTTCTGACTGAGTAGAGGGTTGGTAAATATTTGGAAAATAAATCAATAAATGATGGGTTATGATTTTCTGTTCCTTTATACTCCTTGAATTTTCCAGACTTTCAAATATGATCATGTATATTTTGGGTACAAGACAAACTAAATTAAAAGTATAAACAGGAATAAGGATCATTTGCTATTTAAGATGATAAACTGAATGAATCTGTCAGCTACTAGCATCCATAGCAGTTGTTAAAACTTCGCTTTTTTAAATGGAAAACAATACTGATGTTTTTTATTTAAAAGAAAAAATATGAGAAAAAGGTATTTTTTATGACAAAATATAGCAAAAGTCATAGGTTTATTTTAAGAACAATTGCATGTAGACATAACAGATAGCTCATAGTAAATCTATATTGTATATTTCATCCAGTCCTGCTTAAATTGGTATCTCCTTTATTACATTATTTTCACAGTTTTAAGTATTCAAATGGGTTTGTCAACAAATTGGCATTAATATTTATTTTATTTGTGAAATGACAAAATTAACTCTGGAAAGTTTATTTTTAAATATAATCAGTTAATTTTAAATATTTGATCTTGAATAACAAAATAGCACCATCAAGTGGAAGTAAATTCAAAATCCAGTGATAACTCCCTCTTGATAGTTTCACAGTTCTTCTGGCGTGAGGCTGGAGTTTACACCTATTTTCAGTTACTCATCTGTGACTTATCAGCATTTGAGATGCTCCTAAACCAGCTCTACTCTCCTCATTGTGGGAGAAATCTTGGCTCTTCTTTTTTCCCCAGTTTCCTTGCATCTTTCCCGCCCCCATGCAATTTACCCTCCACCTATCTTTATCTTACTCTTATATTCTTAATTTCAAAGCTTATGCCACTTTTCTCCAGTAATCTAATTCTCAGTAATCAATTAATTTTAGTATATTCTCCATTTGTCTTATTGTTTATGGCTATATCTCAAGCTGAAAAGTAGCTTGGCTGCTGAAAGTTTTGTACATGTTTCCTGCAGCATGGTTATTGGCACATACTAAGTGCTCAATAAATCCTAATTGATTTATTGACTAATACAGCACCTTGAATTTTCCTTCACATTTTGTCTTAGAAATGAGTAAGAAAAAGCAAATCACTTTTTCTTAGCAAAGATTCCACCATTTTTAAGTTAAAGTAGACTAAAAGAAAAAAGGTTTATTTGTAATAAAGTTAAAACAAAGTTGAGCATGACAGTACAACAAAGACTACTGTAGCTACCGAAGATATTGCATTTTCCTTCCCAAAAATCAAAAACCAATTATATATACATAGGTCAGATACAAAAAAGAATAACTAAAGGGAGCTAAGATATTTTAGGGCAAATTTAAAGAAACTTAAAGCAAAGGTTCAATTGGTCTCCCATACATAAACATTACTTTGATTTATTCTTATAACTTTTAAAGTCAGAGAGAAATTCAAAATGATTTTTGATTAGCATAATAGCTAGATTAAAATATTAAGATAGGTTGCAGAACAGGTATCATCTACATCAAACACTAATGTAAGTTTCTGCTTGTATCACTCACATTTCAACACTTGTATGACATTTTCAAAAACTCCAGAAAGTTGTTTGAGGAATACTATGAAAACCAGAGTGAAAGCAGAGAGCTTCATTTACTAAACTATGTTCAGTATTGATTTAGTGTTATTTACATCCTTTGCTACTGAGATTACTTTAACAGAGAACTCTAAATAGGTAACATCCATATGTAAAAACCGAGAAACCCAGACGACATAATTTAAATATCTTCCACTGCCAGAAATAGGATTGGTTCTTTTGCTTCACAATACTCCTTGAATATCTAGATATTATGCTTACATTTGCCTCCCAAACCCATTGGATTGCCATCTTCTAAAAACTGAGAAAATATTGGAACTTTTTTGTAATACCTGATTAAAAGCTGGCCTTATACTTTTTGCCTAAGGCAGGAGTTTGAATAATCCTGTTTACAATGCAAGGCAATTGCTTTTTTTTTTTTTTTCCTACAGCCCTAGTAAAAATCATGATTTAACTTCCTTTTTTTCTGTGACACTGTAAAACACAATGGCCCTTGTAAAAAGCCTTAGAGATGCCTCTAGAAATATTAGCTCATCTATATGCCTTAGCCCATCTAATTAAATAGAAATTGTATGTCTTCAGTATAAAACTCCCTTTGATTATAAAGTTAGTCTGAGAATATGGCTGAGAAGATAATGAATTTCAGTTACCCTATCTCCAAGAGATGCAGTGAAATGGCCCTTTAAAAAATTCTTTATAACTTGGATACAAACAATTTAATGAAGAGAACTTGAATTTTTCAAAGTATTGCTGAATTCAGCTTCGAACTCCCTGTCTATTAATGAAGCTATGTTTCCTAAAACAATAAGGCCTTTTGTAGCCTTGCAGATGCATTTCTGAAAACGATTCCTATTTAATACTACATTCCATTGCCCCGTCTTCCTCCCAGTAACTGTCACTGACTGTCAGTTCCTGTGTGGTGGTGTTGCCTATGCTGTCAGATCAATTTTTAGAGATAGGGCAAAGTCACAATAAAATTCAGTAGAGTAGAAAACCCATTAATGTTGAAGGGCCTGTGTATGTTATATTCTCCAATGAAGCAAAACTAGCAAGGATTTTAATAATGATTAAATCAAACATACAAATCGTCAAAACAAACATCATCAACAAACTCTCTATGTCTCAGTGAAAGATCAAACGACACGAAAGAGTAAATATTGTCTCTGAAACTTTGGAAAGCAGCACTATAGGACTGTAGAAGAAAAGTATAAGGCTGTTGCAAAAAGCCAACAGGTCAAGGTCCTATTTAAACCTTTTAGGATTGATTTAGCCAGTGATTCCAAGTCTTCAAGTTTTTGCGAATACCCTTCATAGCTTTTGCTGTATCACCTGAGTTAAATAAAAACTACATTTACACAATAATTTTCTTTAGATTTACTCGCTTTTTAATCTTAAGTAAATTTGGCCTCCACCTAAATATCAACATGTATAAAATTAGAAGTTTGATGTGATAATTTATATATATATAGTACATACACTTTACAATAAAAAAATTAAATTAAAAATTTTAAAGTTCATATGCCTAATTGCTCTCATGTGCCACTACCTCTACTGATACCAAGGTTTGGGAAAGCAGCATCCAATTAACCACGTTTCTACAAAGAGAGAATATAGTCTTCTATGCCAAGGCAGAAATAACAATACCCAAACGTCAAATCAACTTAGTCTGGAAGTATTCTGTCTTGTATAGAAGCCTCCCTACTGAAGGCACAGCACACGTGGGATCATTGAGCATTGGAGCAGGAAGGCTTTCATGAACATTTAGCCTAAATCCCTGGTTTAAGTGAAATAAAGTAGAGAGGCATGAGATTTAAATGGCTCCTCCTCTGCCCTGCAGCTGGTGGGAGGAGCTCCTGAGAATCCAGCTCTCCTGGGTCTCATTACTGTGCCTTGCACACTCTAATGCTTATTTCAATGTCACAAAAAATCATGATGCATTGAAACAGAACTGTAAAAATGTCAATTTTCACACCAATAAATATCAAAAATATAAAACACAGTTTTAAAATACATGTTATGGTTAAAACAATAAAATACATGCAATTAGTAATTTGAGTAAAAGAATACAAAGTAATCATATGGTTACATCTGAAGATGAGGGCATAAACATATAAGTGAGTTTACTATAATACAAACTCTGTAGTGTTTAGCACAAATATAATGAAATGGTTATACAACTACTGTCAATTTAAGAGTATACAAGACAGAACAAGAGTGAAACCAGCAACATGGG
The DNA here is from genome assembly GCF_000951045.1 of Mandrillus leucophaeus. Taxonomy (NCBI): domain Eukaryota; kingdom Metazoa; phylum Chordata; class Mammalia; order Primates; family Cercopithecidae; genus Mandrillus; species Mandrillus leucophaeus. The sequence continues at coordinate 1,444,289 of NW_012102399.1, forward strand.
AATGAGATTTGGATACCAGGAAAACCGTACAAGATACAGTCTAAGAGGTAGTGTGGAGTATTGGGATAACATAAGGGGTATTAATTAATGTCATCCTCACTAGCTTTCACTAGTGGAGGTAGTAGGGTCTTGGCTGTGTGGAAAGATATTAAAAAATTAAAGAAAGAGAAAACAAATGGAAGAAAAAAGAAGCAGAATTCTAGAGAGAAATACCAGGCCAAGAGACTATTACTGGTTGTAGATTGGTTTAAGGTTGCTTGTCAGAAGCCTGGCATAGTAATAAGCGTCCCTTATCACTGACAGTATGCAACCTTGATTCAGAGACTGTTTCTTCTATTCTGCATCTATTTCTCTATTAACTATTTCCTAGGATTCTTCTTCAACTTACTTTTACCTGGAGCCATTTCATTAAAACAGCAATTAAAAAAAATACAAACAACGACACAAAGCCCTACAGTTTAACGTTTTAACAGTTACATTTTTTCTCCATGGTTTGCAAAAGTCATAATAACAATGATTTACCTTGTTATTTAGTCTTGGAACTTTATTGAATACTTGTTGATTTGCCCTGGAGTTAGCTTTATTGTTACCCAGCTAATAATAATTATGAAGAGAATAACAAAATCTCACATTTACAAAAGGTTATTATGTAGTTTGCAAAAAATTATATTAACTTTCTCATTAAAATTAGCATCACTACCCATCCATTTATTCACTCATTTTTTGCACGCTTTCAACAATAAGTAGTGCATACTTCCTATGCAGCAATCACTGTTCTACAAGTTAAAGATACAGCAGTGAACAAAAGGGAGAAAGTTTTTGCTTTCATGAAGCTTATGACATTACAGTGGAGGCAACAGTTGTTAAAATAATCCCACCAGTAGCCATGAATTATATATTCATATTAACGTAGTGATGGATATATTGTAGGAAAGTATCAGTGCTATTAAATAATAAAATATGGGATGAATTTCAACTTCATTAGATGCAAATAATAGAACAGATTTTGAGACACTATTTTAATCTGACACCAAAGAATGAAAAGGAATAACGTAGAGAGAAAAGTGGAGAGCAGGGGGTGGAGAATCAGAGAATTGGGATGAGAAGATAATTCCAAGTAGAAGAAAAATGATGCTCCAAAGTCCTTCCCTGGACGAGAGCATAGAGATTTGGAAAATGTAGAAGATTTATGTGTTTAAAGAACAGTGAAAATTGAGTTATGAAGAAAATAATCATGTGAAGGCTAATAAACTATGTGAAAGAGAATTGAATTTTTAAAACTACTCAATATTTACTTTCAAAAACCTCAGTAAAATCTCTTAATTTTGTTTGAGGGTCTATCCTCCCTCTTCATTTCTTGTTCAGGTAGAGCTGCCTACTACTAGCTTCCAGGCAGAATGAAGTATTAGCCACCACTGACTCATCAGTATCTCCCCTTCCCTAGCCTCAAGGACAGATTTAAAGTAGGCAAGTCTTTTGAATTTACTAATTGAGCTTATTTACACTTGAAGGAAAAGAAAAATGGGGGTGAGGGGAAAGTACAAAGATACACAGCATCCCAGACAGACAACAGAAAGAGGAGTCAGTGAAAAAGACCACAGAAGGAGGTTCATGTAGCTCTCGTTATACCATAATGTACTATTTGTTATAGTATTTGCAAATAAGCCTTACATCCTCAATATGATCATTGGTCCCTTGTTATGTGGTTTATGTGTTGTGTATTACATGTAATTGGCAGCATGGCCCTAGATAAGCAGTGGATGATCAATAATTAATTAATCGGATGTTTCTAGTGTGGATGAGATGGCAGGTTGCAGGGTGCTACCCATACTTAAATTGCCAATGAGCAATAGCATTGCATTCACAAATATGCAAAGCAGGTCAAGACTGCAGTAGAGAAAGAGCTGGTTCTCTTTTCTTCTCTCTGCCTCAGTGTATCTCTCTGCCTCGGTGTTATCTCTCCGCAGAAGTCCCTTTCTACCTGTCTCTTTAGTCTGTCTCTATCTCTCACATATATTTACATTTATCTATATGAATGATTAAAAGTTGGTAGAGAAATACTGTGGCTTAGTGAATTTCAGTTTTTTTTAAAGACCAAATGATTTTTCTGAGCATACTAACAGTAAAGAGATGAGAAAAATAGAATGTTCTTGGATCAACTGAAGAAAGAATAAAGTATGTCTTTTTAATCGCTGAAGAATAGAAGTGTTGCTGAATCTCTCTGCTCTTCCCATTTTTGCCCAGTGAAGCAGACAAATTCAAAAACAGCCAACATTTATGACTTGGATGTGAATGCTACTGTTTCATAGTGACCATTAAAGAAATATATGATCTTAGGATAATATTCCAGAATTGGTTCTTATTATTCACACTATAAAGTGGCTAGAGATCCCAGTGAAATCCACTTGAAGATAAAAGATACTCAGAGTCCATCAGATACAAATTCCCTGTTAATTTTGTGAAAAATGCTTGATTAGTCACAAATTATTAAGTGTGCTTCTAAGTTAAAGAGTCAACTAGTATTAATTATTTTAAATATAGGATGATAATTTAACCTTACTTTCATATTGTTAGGGAAGCTGATACATTTTCTAAGAACTGCTACTTTAAACGTTTTTTAGATACTTAAATAATTTATAAAGGAAATTAACTTCCAATGGAGGAGTATTTTAAAATTGTATTCTTTCTTCCTATTCCCCCGCCACACCCAGTTGTATTTCTCATATGGAACTTTCTCATAATAGAACTTCTATACTTATACAAATTAATTCCATCATAAACAAAATGCATTTTTCATAATAAATGATATTTTAAAACTTCTCAAATAATAAAGAAAAATTTAAATCTTCTTCTAGTATTCGTAGATATCACATGTTAGATACCAACCCCATTGAAGAAACTATATAGAATTGAGAATAAATCTCTGAGGAGCCAAATGATGTAATTTGATCCAAACTTTTCATGTGATTTTACTCAATATTTCCCTAAGAAAGAGTAAATTATTAGGATTTTAATAGAGTGGACTCTTTTTATCATGTTCCATGACAAAAATAAATTATTTATCACTGGCATATCTGGGGTTCTTCATATAGAATAAAATGGATATTACATTCATTTACTAGCTAAGAGTAAGTACTGTAATGGTTCCTATTTTGTTCTCCTATTTGAAACACAGTATATGCTTCAGAGTCCTCTTTCCAACCCCTAATTCCCACACATAGATACTTCTCTACCCATATGTAAAGGTGACATTATCTCTAGGTGACTATACAGTTTATTGTAGGACATTTGAGCCCTGAGAATAACACCTTAATTTCTTTTTACGAGGAAAGGTTTATTTGAAAATATCTCAAAGGGTGAACTACTCAATAGCCACAACAATAACAACAACAAAACATTTCTTTGGGAGTTATTAATAGCAATTTGGAAAAAAATAATATGTACTAAGCAGCGAATCAAACAATACAGCTCTCCATTCCATTAACAATACAGTCTTCAGGTATGATAGCGATACTTGAATTCGAGTTGGCAACAATTTGCTAGCTTTGGAATGTATATTCATCCTCATTTCAGGATATTCTGTTGTCCTTGTACAATATTCAAACCACCAGATATCAAATTGGTGAGTACCTACTACGTGTCAAATTATACCGGATGAACAATACATTCTTAATCATTTATTTGCTTTACAGTCTATGTTAATAAGCTTTATGATGGTTTTAGATTTACAAAAATGTATCAGATGGTGCAGAGTTCCCATACTATCTCCATATGCTTTTCCTTATTACTCATATTTTACTTAATAGAATACATTTGTTATACTTAACTCAAATTGATACATTATTATTAACTAAAGTCTCAGCTTTATTCAGTTTCTCTTTTCTGTAGTCTCATTCAAGATACTACGTTACATTTAGTAGCCATGTCTCCTGAGGATCCTCTTGGATGTCACATTCTCTGACTTTGTATTTGATGACCTTGACAGTTTTGAGGTATACCATTCAGGAATATCGTAGGATGCCTTCCTATTGGAATTCATCTGTTGTTTTTCTCATGTTTAGACTGGAATTACAGATTTTTAGAAGAAAGACCACAGAGGTGAAGTGCCATTTTCATTACATTATATCAAGAGTACATAGTATCAATATTATATGTGATGTTGTTGTTGACCTTGATAGCCTGACCGATGTATGTTTGTAAGATTCCTCCACTTACAAAGTTACCCTCTCCCTCATCCACTTCCCTTTCCATATTGTACCTTTTGGAAGGAAGTCACTATGGTCGGCCCACATTTCGGGGGTGAGAAGTTATGCCCTTCCCCTTATGCAGTAGAGCAATTGATTTCATATTGATTTCATAATTGATTTCAAATTCCTCTGCATAGAAGATTGCTCTCTTCTCTCCATTTATTAATTCATTCAATCATTTATATCAGCATGAACTCATGGCTATTTATTTTACACTTTGGGTTATAATGTAATGCAATTTCACTTATGTTATTGCTCCAGTTGTTCCAGCTTTGGCCACTGGGAGTTTGCTCTGTTGGCTTCTGCACCTCTGATGTGCCCAATAATGTGTGTGTGTGTGTGTGTGTGTGTGTGTGTGTGTCTGTGTCTGTGTGTGTTGAGCATTTTCTTAAATTCTGACACTGTAAAGCTCATCTTGTGTATTTTATGACCCCATTCTAAAATCAGCCATTTCTTCAAAGAACTGTGGTTTGTTTCAATGGACAATGGTATTTAAAAATCTAGATTGGGGCAATATGTGTGCTTATTGCAAGTAGGAAGTCATTTTTTAGATCCTCTCAGCTGACGAAGCAAAGAAGTGTGCATATATAATAACTCGTGATATGGTTAAGCTTTGTGTCCTTTCCCAAATCTCACCTTGAATTATAATTCCCAGAATTCTCACTTCTCAAGGGAGAGACCAGGTGGAGGATATTGAATCATGGGAGTTATTTTCCCCATGCTGTTCTCATAATAGTGAGTGAGTACTCAGGAGGCCATAAGATTTTATAAGGGACTCTTCCCCTTTTGCTTGGCACTTCTCCTTCCCGCTGCTTTGTGAAGAAGGTGCCTTGCTTCCCCTTCACCTTCTGCCTTGACTGTAAGTTTCCTGAGGCCTCCCAAGCCATGCTGAACTGTGAGTCAATTAAACCATTTTCTTTTTTAAATTATCCAGTCTCAAAGAGTTCTTTATAGCAGTATGAAAATAGACTAACACATCATGTGTACCCAAATATCTAGAAATATTTCTATAAGTAACTATCTGTATCTATATCAAGTTAAATGTAAGTTTTTATTGATGTCTCCAACTCTTAACTCATTACCACATAGTTTATTCTAGCCTCCTGTTTTGGCTTATCTGTAAATTCTCACTCCAAATATAAGAATCCAGGCTTCCACCACCTACCTTCTATTTATTTCATTGTTCCATTCCAGTATACATACAAATCAGCATGAAAATTGTACCCTCATGGCTGGGCACAGTGGCTCACGTCTATAATCCCAGCACTTTGGGAGGCCAAGGCCGGTGGATCATCTGAGGTCAGGAGTTCAAGATCAGCCTGATCAACACAGTGAAACCCCATCTCAACCAAAAGTGCAAAAATTAGCCAGGTGTAGTGGTGGGCTCCTATAATCCCAGCTACTTAGGAGGCTGAGGCAGGAACAGCTTGAACCAGAGAGGTGGAGGTTGCAGTGAGCTAAGATCGCGCCATTGCACTCCAGCTTGGGCGACAAGAGCAAGACTCTGTCTCAACAACAACAACAACAACAACAATGACAACAACAAAAAAAGTAAAGAAAGAAAATTGTACCCTCATAAGAAGCAACTTTATCAACTGGAGTATAGTGCTTATATGCAGTTATTTACAAAGTTACTTCAGCCAGCACCTTTTTTTCCATCCTCTTCAGTGAGGTTATTTCAAACATTTGTAGTATAGTTACACAATTAGAGTTCCTCTTTCTCTATATCTTCTCCAGAATTTGGCTTTTTCAGTTTTTAAAATTTTAGTCATTGTAATAGGTGTGTAATGGTATCTCACGTTGTTTTAATCCCTTAGTGATAAATGATGTTGAATATTTTTTTAAGTGGCTATTTTCTATCTATATCATCTTTAGTAAGTTGCCTGTCATATCTTTTGCTTGTTTTAAAATGGGGTTGTTTATCGACTATTAAAAGTTTTTTATATATATATATATATATATATATATATTACGGATACAAGTTGTTTTTCAGACATGTGTTTTACAAATACTTTTCACAGTCTGTGGCTTGTCTCTTCATTCTCTTAAGAGTGTCTTCACAGAGCATAAGTTTTTAAATCTAATGAAGTCCAACATACCTATATATTTTACAGAACATGTTAGTCATTTAATTTGGAAAACATCCTTATATGGCACATTTATTTTGCATATTTTACTGGCGAATAAATATACTCAGATATCTTAAACAACTGGTTTTATTTCACATAGCTGCTAAATGCTAGAACTAAAGTTAAAATTAAACTTGTGTGACTACAAACTTTGTGTTACCTGTTGTCTCCCTGTTTTTATGCTGGCTAAAAAAATTTAAACATTCTATAAAATGGATCCAATGCCCAATTTTATTAGTTGTAAGTGTACTGTACATAACACAGAGTGGCCGAAAGTCTGGACATTTGAGTTTGAAAGTCTATTTTTTCATCTCTAAAATGGAAATTGTGTGTTTTTTTTAATTTTTATAGAATTGTAATGAAAAGTAAATGAAGTTACCTATAATAAAGCACTTGGCAATATCTTATCCCAATTAATTTAATTGATTTACCAATATCATCTTATTTATTATTATTTTATGGTATTGTCACTATTACTACAAATACCTGATGTAGCATAGTTCCTCTCATATGATAGATACTCAATATATTTTCTTAAATGAATAAATGAATGGATTTCTGTACACTTTTTAATTTTTGGTACGGATTTCTGCTATTTTCCATTTATTTCCCTTTCTTGCTGTATTTTTTTTATTATGACTAGCTTTATTTTCTTTCTTGTTGATACTTTTATCACTAAGTTTTATTTGCTATTGTTGGCTTCTGACCTGTAGGCTAAACCATTTCAGAGTTTTCTGGTTATGATTATGTCTCATGTATTAGGCTCTGGAGGTCTTACTTTTCCCTATCAGAAAATAGCCTGTTTTGACAGGATTGACAGGATTTGAGAGAGAACCATCTGGAAGACCTTTCTTTCTGGAAGAAAACAAAATAATACCACTGTCTTTGTAGTGTATGATGTCTTTCTTACTTAGGCATCTTCACCAAGACATACGATATAAAATTTAATGTACATCCAAAGACAAGGTAACTGGAGCTGAGGCCTCTGTAGCAAAAATATCATTAATGTGGTTTAACTCTTTGGCTCATTGCATCAAGTATTCTCATCTTTTCCCTTTAGACTCTTTCACTCAAAAGACTTTCTATCCAAAACACGAAAATCACATAAACTCTTTTGCCATGGATTTGCTTATATTTTGGTGCTCTCCATCTTTAGTCCGAGTAACCAAATGATATGTTAAACTCCATGAGACAAGGAATAGCATCCATCTTGTTTTCCATTGTACCTCAATGCCTACCCTACATAATAGGCTCTTGGAAAATATTTTATGAATGCATAAATGAAAGTGACCCGAGAAATGAAGAACTCATATTTTGCTCTGGTAATATGTGCAGTGACTACTTATTGAATAGAAATAATTCCTGGTTGATGACAATTTTTGTTGTTGTTGTTCATCTTGACTTGTGAGTATCCCCACTGTTGCCCTTCATGATTCAAACTTTCTTTCTATTCCTCCCTCCTTCCTTCCCTCCCTCTGTCCTTCCCTCCCTTACTTCTTTCCTCTCTCTCCTTTTTCTTTTCATCTTTCCTTCCCCTTCTCTCTCCATTTCCTTCTATCCTTTTCATATAAACCAAACACAAAAAAATTAACCAAGCATTGTGCTGGATTCCAAGGATACAAGTAAGGTGATACAACATTACCCAATTATAGTCTACGTTTTTTATTGTCTATAAACATTTATGGTCTATAAATTCATTGTCTATTGACAATAAATACTACCTCAGTGTGCCAATTACATTCATTTATGATTCTAGCACAGCCTGTGTTCAGGGAATCAGGCTTCAGTATAGTTTTCTTTTAAAAAAGGATGCCTCCCACTCAAACTTAATCTTCAGAGTTACAGATATTTATAGATTTATACTTTTTTTGGTATAGATTCTCCTTAGATGTCTTCTTAAAATCATTTTATCCAGTTTTTAATAACAGTTTATTTATTATAATTAATTATAAAACTCTTACTGTAGAAAAGTATGAAAACTATAAACAAAAAATTAAAAATACTCCTCATTATTTAAAGTTGTAAAGATATATAACCAAATGCTTCGATATATTTTCCTGCAATATTTTTAATGAGATGGCACTGAAAATATGAAAAACTTATAATATATATGTAAATCTTGTGTTATTTTATCTAATATTCAATCATAAATATTTTCTGTATCAATAAAAATTCATGAAAATAACTTTCAATGTCAATATAATTTGTGGTCATTTTAATGTTGTTTTTATAGCCCTTTAATATCTATTTTCTGCTTGTTTGTTGGCTAACATAATAATAGTGTTACCCATATAATATTTGAATTTGTTGGATTATTTATCAAAGATATATTCTGAGATGACAGGAATGAGTATCAATTCTTTACATATCACAACTTTCTTACATATCTGCACTGATAATTTTTATTATCTCACTTAGCTGGAATATGTCTTCAAGTTGTATGTTAAAGATTACAGGTGATTTTTTTTTTTTTTTTTGTATATCTATGAGAATGTCTTTTTGTCACTTTCACAACCAAGATATCTTGACTGACAGTGAAATGTGTTTATGGTGAATTAATGTTTTACCCTGAAAATTCTGTTCTCTTTAATTTGGTGTTACAGTGATGTTTAAGCCAGTAATTCTCTTTGTAGTTATCATATCTCCATTTTTTTTTTCTGAATAGAATCTTATAGTATTATTCAACTTAAATATTCTAATATTTTTGGGTAACAAAGTGTTTAGCACATGTAAAACTCTCAATAATATTTTTGAATAAAAAAAAAATCTCTGTAAGCAGGCTAAAATGACTCCTAATAATGTGGCCTCTTCATCCTTTTCATATTCATGCCCTTGTAGACGTTCCTCCCCTTGAGTATGGTCTGCATTTATTGACTTGCTTATAACAAATAAATATGGTAGATATGATGGGATGTCACATGCCATATAAGACTTTAAAAACATTGTGGCTTTCATCTAGAGTGCTCTCGCTCTCTCATTTTCTCTTGCATCACGCACACAGCAGGAAACCAGCTGTCAAGTTGTGTGGGAGCCCTGTGGAGCGGTCTATCTTGCCATCAACCACATGGGTGAGCTTAGAAGTAGATTGTACAACTCCAGTCATATCTTGAGATGACTGCAATTGCCCCTGGACCACAGAAGACATCTTGGGCCAGAGGCACCCAGTGAAAGTTATGCTAAGATTCCTGAGCCACAGAAATTGAAAGATAATTAATGTTTCTTGTTTTTAGCTGCTAATTTTTGAGCTACTTTGTAACATATCTCTATATAACAGACTATTTTTCCCATTGTTTCCTGGAATATGACAACTCTTTTATTTATTTATGATTTTATTTTCCAATGAGAAGAATTTATTTCAATTATGTCTTTATTAATTTTTTCTAATAAAATTGTTAAATTTTCTTCCCCATGCATACCTACTTTTTATCTTCAATGCCTATTATGTTAAGTTCTTTATATATTTTTCTTCAAACATGAAATTTCTCAACTTTTTCTCTCATTTCACTTAATTTATTTTACTTTCTGGAACTTAGATGCGTAGATTTGAATTAACCATATTCCAAGTTTCTAAAACACTGTCATTTTGTTAATCCAAAGCCATACTTTTTATCTGTTTTATTATTTCTTCTTAATCCCTTATCTCTACTCCCATCCCCTTTACCCCATAGACATCTACCCAAGCATTTATTTAGGTTTGTATGTATCTTTGTAAATTATATTGTTTAGCTGAGTGTTTAAATGTATGGAAGTAGAGTTTTGAAGTAATTTTAATCTAACTTCCCATTTAATACTATGTTTCTGCAAGGCATCCACGGCACTACATTTGAGGATAGTTCATTAACTCTGATTGCTGAAAATTATTCTATTATATGCACATTTTACATTTTATTTAGCCAACCAAGTGATCTCCAAATTCTTGTTACTAAATCCAGTCACCGTAAAACACATCCTTATACGTACTTATGTGAATATTTTTGTGGATATATACCTAGGATAGGTTTAGCTAGGTTTAGGATGTAAAAAATACTGACTTTTATGAAATACTAGAAGACTCTTCTTCAAAATTTCTGTGCCAATTTGTACTCCAACCACCAGATTTTGAGGGCTCTTACTAGTTCAAGTTTTCAATAGCCCTTCATAAGGTGTGTCTTTGTTTCTTCAAACCTGATAGCTAAAAATTGTAATCTCACTGATATTCCCTAGCCCCATCCTCCTTCCTCTGGTTTCTAGAAAAGTTGTTCACTTCTTCATTCATAAGAAAGCTGTCCATTTAGAATCTACCTGTTTGACCATAGTTTTTAATGGGCTTCATGTAATTTTGTTGATGATTTGGAGAAGTACCATGGATATTTTATATATTAATTCCTGTAACTTTACACATTGTATTAACTACTTCTTTGGGGTTTTTTGCTGATTTTTAGAATTTATCTATAATACAAATTATTCAATTAAAGTCATTAATTTTGAGAAGGTTTAATATACTTACCCCTGTTAATTTTTAATTTTTGAGTTTTTATTAAAAACCATTTCCTAGAATCAGAGTGATGCCATGTGAGAAAGACTTCACTGGCTTTTGCTGGTTTTGAAAATTCTATAAGCCAAGGAATGTGGGCAGCCTCTAGAATCTAGAACAGATCATCATGGATGACAAGAGGCAGGACTAGATTGCACCTCCAACCCAGACTGACAGAATAGTGCACAGAGGCTCATATCATGAATTTTAGCTCCAGAACGACTGCAAGAACAAAACAGGAATCCCAAGAGGACCCACAGACCCTCTGAAGGAAACAGACTGCTTCTGCAAGACCTGGTAAATGTGCTGGTATCCATGGCTAAGAGACTCATAGATGGTTCACATCACAGCACTCTGTGCAGACAACCCCTAGTACAAGCCCGGAGCCTGGTAGACTTGCTGGGTGGCTAGACCCAGAAGAGAGATAACAATCAGTGCAGCTCAGCTTTCAGGAAACCACATCCATAGGAAAAGGGAGAGAGCACTATATGAAAGGAACACCTAATGAGACCAAAGAATCTGAACAATAGCTTTCATCTCTAGACCTTCCCTCTGACAGAACCTACCCAAATAAGAAGGAACCAGAAAACCCAACTCTGGTAATATGACAACACAAGGCTCTTCAACACCCCCTAAAAATCACATTAGCTCACTAGGGGGCCAAACCAATAAGAAATCCTTGATTTACCTGAAAAAGAATTCAGGAGGTTAGTTACTAAGCTAATCAGGGAAGCACCAGAGAATGACAAAGCCAAATGCAAGGAAATTCAAAGAAATAATACAAGAAGTAAAGGGAGAAATATTCAAGGAAATAGATAGCATAAAGAAAAAATAAAATTTCAGGAAACATTGGACACACTTATAGAAATGCAAAATTCTCTGGAAAGTCTCAGCAATAGAATTGAACAAGCAGAAGAAAGAAATTCAGGGCTTGAAGACAAGGTCTTCTAATTAACCCAATTCAACAAAGACAAAGAAAGAAGAATAAGAAAATATGAACAAAGCCTCCAAGTAGTCTGGGATTATGTTAAGCAACCAAACCTAAGAATAATTGGGGTTGCTGAGGAAGAAGAGAAATCTAAAAGTTTTTGAAACATATTTGGGGGAACACTTGAGGAAAACTTCCCCAGCCTTGCTAGAGACCTAGACATACAAATACAAGAAGCACAAAGAACACCTGGGAAATTCATTGCCAAAGGATCATTGCCTAGGCACATTGTCATTAGCTTATCTAAAGTTCAGATGAAGGAAAGAACCTTAAGAGCTGTGAGGTAATCTATAAAGGAAAACCTATCAGATTGACAGCAGATTTCTCAGCAGTAACCCTAGAAGCTAGAAGGGATTGGGGCCCAATCTTCAGCCTCCTCAAACCAAACAATTATCAGCCAATAATTTTGTAGCCCATCATATATGAAGGAAAGATAATCTCTTTCAGATAAACAAATGATGAGAGAATTCGCCGCTACCAAGCCAGCACCACAAGAGCTGCTAAAAAGAGCTCTAAATCTTGAAACAAATTCTGGAAACACATCAAACAGAACCTCTTTAAAGCGTAAATCACACAGGATCTATAAAACAAAAATACAATTTAAAAAACAAAAACAAAAATAACAAGGTACACAGGCAACAAATAGCATGATGAATGCAATGGTGGTACCTCACATCTCAATATTAACATTGATTATAAATTGTTTAAATGCTCCACTTAAAAGATACAGAACTGCAGAGTGGATAAGAATTCACCAACCAACTATCTGCTGCTTTCAGGAGACTCACCTAACACATAAGGACACAAATAAACTTAAAGTATGGGGTAGAAAAAGGCATTTCATGAAAATGGACACCAAAAATGAGGAGGGGTAGCTATTCTTATATCAGACAAAACAAACTTTAAAGCAGTAGCAGTTAAAAGAGGCAAAGAGGGACATTACATAATGGTAAAAAGCCTTATCCAACAGGCAAATATCACAATCCTAGACACATATGCACCTAACACTGGAGCTCCAAATTTATAAAACAATTAGTAATAGACCTAAGAAATGAGATAGACAGCAACTCAGTAATAGTGGGGGACTTCAATACTCCACTGACAACACTAGTCAGGTCATCAAGACAGGAAGTCAAGAAAGAAACAATGGATTTAAACTATACCCTGGAACAAATGGACTTAACAGATAAATACAGAATATTTCATGCAACAACAACATAATACACATTCTATTCAACAGTGCATAGAATGTTCTCCAAGGTAGACCATATGATAGGCCATAAACGAGGCTCAATAAATTTAAGAAAACAGAAATTATATCAGACACTCTCTCAGATCACAGTGGAATAAAACTGGAAATGAACTCCAAAAGGAACCTTCAAAACCATGCAAATACATGGAAATTAAATAACCTGGAACTGAATGAGCATTGGGTCAAAAATGAAATCAAGATGGAAATTAAAAAATTCTTCGAACTTAACAACAATAATTATACAACCTATGTAAACCTCTGGGATACAGCAAAGGCAGTGCTAAGAGGAAAGTTCATAGCCTTAAATGCCTACATGGAAAAGACTGAAAGAGCACAAACTAACATTCCAAGTTCACACCTCAAGGAAGTAGAGAAACAA
>NW_012102399.1:1458491-1463235 GCF_000951045.1 Mandrillus leucophaeus
CAGGAAAGGACATAACCAAAAAAGAAAACTACAGACCAATATTCCTAATGAACATAGATACTAAAATCCTTAGCAAAATACTAGCTAACCAAATCTGACAACATATCAAAAAGATAATCCACCATGATCAAGTTGGTTTCATACCAGGGATGCAGGGATGGTTTGACATAAGCAAGTCAATAGATGTGATATACCACATTAACAGAATTGAAAACAAAAGTTACATAATTTCAATGGATGTAGAAAAAGCATTCAACAAAATCCAGCATCGCTTTACGATTAAAACTCTCAGCAAAATCAGCATACAAGGGACATACTTCAATGCAATAAAAGCCATCTATGACAAACTCACAGCCAACATAATACTGAATAGGGAAAAGCTGAAAGCATTTCCTCTGAGAATTGGAACCAGAAAAGGATGCCCACACTCTCACCACTCATCTTCAACTTACTACTGGAAGTCCTAGCCAGAACAATCAGATAAGAGAAGGAAATCAAGGGCATCCAAATCAGTAAAGAGGAAGTCAAACTGTCCCTGTTTGCTGACAATATGATCGTTTACCTTGAAAACCATGAAGACTCCTTCAGAAAGCTCCTGGAACTGATAAAAGAATTCAGCAAAGTTTCTGGATACAAGATTAATGTACACAAATCAGTAGCTCTTCCAAACACCAATAGCAATCAGACAGAGAATAAAATCAAGAACTCAACCGCTTTTACAATAACTACAAAAAATTAAAATACTTAAGAATATACCTAACCAAGGAGATGAAAGACCTCTACAAGGAAAACTAGAAAACACTGCTGAAAGAAATCGTAGATGACACAAACATATGCAAATACAGCCCATGCTCCTGGATGAGTAGAATCAATATTTTTTGAGACAGAGTCTTGCTCTGTCACCCAGGCTGGAGTGCTGCGGCGCCATCTCCGCTCACTGCAAGCTCCGCCTCCTGGGTTCACGCCATTCTCCTGCCTCAGCCTCCCAAGTAGCTGGGACTACAGGTGCCCACCACCTCACCCGGCTAATTTTTTTGTGTTTTTAGTAGAGATGGGATTTCACCGTGTTAGCCAGGATGTCTAGATCTCCTGACCTCGTGATCCTCCCGTCTTGGCCTCCCAAAGTGCTGGGATTACAGGCTTGAGCCACCGCGCCTGGCCAAAAAATTGCATTTCTTGGTCAGACAGTTAGGCAATGATTTAGAAAAAGTTAAATTTTGCAGACCCAAGAAGCCTTTTGATATGGATAACGCCTACTCAGTTTTTTCAGAAACATTTCTATAGGTAATAACGTATGACTTGTAATAGTTTAATTTGTATCTGTGCCCTTCAGTTATCTCCCTGTATCACTTGAAATCTATCCTAGTTAGTCTCATCAAATAAAAAGTATCCTTAGGTATAACAAAGAGAAAAAGCCTTGATCATTATTTAATAGATAGTTTGCTAACTACTGGAGAAAGTAACTTTATTTAAACTCTGGGTACAAAGTAACCACACCTCCCCCCCCAAAAAAAAAAAAAAAAAAAAAACCCAAACCACAACAAAACATTGACACTAGTCTCTGTTTCAAAGCCTGTGACCTGGCTTATATTGGATTATTTGTTTTTAAAAAGTTCACTAATATTAAGGTTGTGTAAAGATTTTTCTAAGACAAAAACTAAGTGCACTGCTAAGAGAACCTTCCTAACTTGCATCAAAACTCAGTTTATATTCCCACAGATGTCTAACAAGCTCTGTATATGGTCTTGGATTATAGACAGGGAAAAATCAATAGCCTGCTGTCTCAAAGGCACCAATATAGATTATGAATCACAGCCAGGAAGTTGTCAGTGATTTCAGCTGCCAACAGCGCTTCAGTAAAGATATTTGCTACCTCATATTCTTTTAATGTGAAGCTTTCATATATGAAATAGAACAGGTCATTTTTGGACAAAAACATAAGAGAATTTTAAGTAGACCAATGAGAGCACACACATAGCTGTGCTCTGGATTGATCAAATAAAAACTACAACTCCCCCACTTGCCCACATGCTGTGTGAAAACAAAGATCCACATAAATGTCCTGTGTTGCTGTCAGTTATTAGTTCCTTCTCCACCTGGCTGTATCTACATATACATACACAGGCAATGGTTTGGATGGACTAGGCCAAGCCCATCTCAGTCACCTTTTATGGCTATAATAAAAAGAGCTCACTGGTCTAAGTGAAGAAAGTGCAAAACAACACTGAATTTTTGAGTTGAAATAGGCTTCAGATTCTCAAGTCAATCTTCTCTCATTGGTCGATGAAAAACTTGAGTCTCAGAGATAATGCAGGTGACTCAGCCGATCAGTCGAGGAAAAAGTGTTGGAGACAAGATGAGAACCTTCTGGTGAATCACATTTACTCAAGATATGTCTACAATATTCTGAAAACCCGTATGACAAACATTCTCAAAGGTAAACACAATATTGTTCCCTGAGATAGTCTAAAGCAATAGTAAATAGATTCTAAAGAATATTTAAGTGTTTTGAATTTAAGAATAAAAGTATTGAGGGTTTTTGATATATATTTATATATGTTTATATATGATATTATACATATATTAATACATATGATCAGCGTAAGATTTACGGCAAAATTTTAAGGATTCCTCATGTATTTTTTGGAAAAGTGACGAAAAAAAGGTATGAAAAAATTTAGTAACAGTCAAATGAACAGACTGGAACAGGGAATATATGAGATTGTCATTCTGTTACATGCCTCTTAACCTTTATGTGCACCAATTTCCTCGTTTATAAAATGAGAATAATTAATACCTTGATATAATACAAGAGGATTAAATTTAATTTATGTAATTGTGTGGTATACTTTTTAGCACTTAGCATTTAGGTACTCAATACCTGGTTGCTCCTTTTATTACCTGATTTGTTTCGGAAAAAAAAAAAAAGTTTCTGAATCAAATGTGCCGGAAAAGAACCAAATGCAGTGACGTGGAGAAAGTCAGAGATCTACACTAGGCTTTAATCGAAAAATTACTTAGAAGACAGGAGATAATAAAAATCTGTTCATTTGATAACTCACAGGAGAATTAGAGAAGATAATGCTGTTCCCATTTTTAGAAAAAGAAAGAAAAGTTGAATCTGTAAAGTAGAGTAGTTCAGTGTGAAAAACTGTGAAGATAATAGAATAATCAGCAATCAATCTAGTGATCTTCTAGAAAACTCTCAGGTACAACACATATCTTTGCAAAGAACATATCGCACAGACAGGTTACATAGGCAAAAGGGCATATAAGGCATATATGTGTATATGATTTTAAGGAGGTTCTCAATTCTATATCATGTGACATTCTGATTAACTAGGACACCTCTGGAGCATGTTCCCTTCAGTTCTTAGATGATTCATAAACATAACTTGGAGGCCAACGCCAAAAAAATGGCTTAGGAAAAACTTGGGCTAACATGAATGTTAATTTAAGAGTGTCCTCTGACATCAAATGTCGTTAAAAAATGATTTACTTAGTATTTCAATTATATTGTAGAAAACAAGAATTCTCCAATTAAGATATAAGCAGGAAGAAATAAAACAGTAGAAAAGTAATTTGAAACAAACTCCAGAACAAATGCAGATTGGCAAGGACTGGTTGGACATGAAGGTTAACCTGCTTTAAACACATCAAAAGATGAATCTTACGAGAATGTGTCAGATAAAAATGTCAATGTTCTTTTAATTATGTGTTCTGTTATGTTCACTGTGCTAAAGTCATACAAAAAAATGTTGGAGATCATTCACAGAAAAAAAGCAGAGGTGTATAAAGGGAGAAAATTGATTCCATGTAAAGTAAATTGTGATGTTAAATTAGATAAGATCAAAGCTAAAGGATAATTTATTTCTTTATCTTTAATATGTGATAGTGTTATTTCTGGGGTGTAATGTACTGTTCTTGACTGGGCACAGTGGCTCACACCTGTGATCCTACCACTTTGCAAAGCCCAGGCAAGAGAATCTTTTGAGGTCGTGAGTTTGAGACCAGCCTTTGTAACACAGTGATATCCTGAGTCAACTACAAAATGAAAAATAGTGAGGCATGGTGGTGCACACCTCCCAGCTACTTGGGAGGTGGGAAGTGAGAGGATCACTTGAGTAGATTAAGGCTGCAGTGAGCTATGATCATGCCACAACATTCCAGTCTGGGTGTCAGAGTGAAACCTTGTCTCCAAAATAAATAAATATACACATAAATAATAATATACTGTTACTTTTGCAGAGGACCAAATATTACATTTCACCCCATGAGAGTAAGGACATGCCACACACTCAGTACTGCATCCTCTGACAATGTCTCACTGCCTGTACTCCATTAGTGTTTAGGGATAAGTGAAACAGAAAATCATAAGCTTGATGTTCACCAGCCTTGGCTTGCCTACATTTCAGAGGATTGTTTTCCTGTGTTGCTCCTAACATAAACTTTGTACTCTCAGATAGTGGGCTCCCAATGCCCTTACTCCTGGTGCATACCAACCTAACAGTTCAACTCACCTGCACCTGGAGGATTTTTCTCTGCTTACCCAGTGAATCGGGAACAACAAACTGCACCGTCCATGAGGATACAACCGCACCTTCTTCAATGACATCTGCCATCCAGCCCTGAGATGCTCCAAGTTAGTCCGTTCTTGGGTGTTCCTCTGCCCTAAGGTACCTGCGATGTTTAATTTTATGTGTCAACCTGACTGGGCTAAGGGATGCCCACATAAGTGGTAAAA
>NW_012102399.1:1463815-1473294 GCF_000951045.1 Mandrillus leucophaeus
TAGGTACTTTGATCTCCTAATCGTACCCAGACTTCTAGTTTTCCTCTTTTCTGAGTTTTTATTTTTAAAGTATGTTTCTCATACACACTACGTTGCTCAGTTTGATTTACTTTCTAATTATTCGTTTGAAGCTTTTTATTCCTTTAAATGGATTGTGATTACTGTTATATATGTCTAGATTTATTTCCCCCATCTATCTTACCTTGTGCTTTCTGTTTTTTCTACTTCCTCTCCTTCTTCCTCTGTCTCTTTCTTCCTCCTTTCTTTTTTACTTCCTCTTTCTTTGTGTTTTCCTTACCTGTTAGAAATGTACATGCCTTCATCTACTTTGTTATTAGAATGTTTAGCATGTATATTTAAATTAATATAATCTCATCAATATCTTTACTCTCCTTCTGAAAAGATGTTTTGCTCTTATTAAATCTCTTCTGAATTGTTTGCTATGGTTGTCAAGATTCTATCGTAATTATTTAAGCTTACACATTAGGCATAATCATTATCATTTAATCAGCCATATAATTTGGGCTCATTAGAAAGTTTATAATTTATTTTTTCTCATCCTTCCTTCTAATGTTTTTACAGATTTCCTTTGAGGACCATTTTTCTTTCTTTTTCTGAAGTGTATCCATTAGATTTTTCTTTTAGCAAATGTCTGTCCTTAATGAATTTCTTCTGTTTTTTTCGCCTTTGATGATCATTTCACCTTTTCCTTAAAATAAAATTTTTGAAGTTATATAATACTGTGTTTACTGCTGTTTTTATGAGACGTTCAAGATATTTTACGTATCTATTAATGTTATTTTCTTAAAAATTTTCCCTTTTTTATTTCCCCCATTTTTGCCTTGAGAATTCCACTGTCACTCTAATTAATGTTCATTTGTAGGTAATTTTTTTCTGACTACTTTTGAAATGTTATTTTTTGCCTTTGGAGATTTGTAGATTCACTAAAATGTGAATATCATTTTATCTTGGAATTTTTAGCTTCTTTAATCTAAATGTTAATATCTATATTAGTTAGGGTTCTCCAGAGAAGACATTTAGTGAAATGTGTAAGAGTGAGTGTATGTCTCTGTGTGTGTGTGTGTGTGTGTGTGTGTGTGAATGCAGAGAGAGAGATTTAGAGAGAGATTTATTTTAAGCAATTGCCCCACACAATGTTGGGGACTGGAAAGTCCAAATTCTGTAGGGCAGGCTGGCAGGCTGGAGACCCAGGGAACTGTTGTCATTGAAGCTGGAGTCCAAACGCAGTCCGGAAGCAGAATTCCACTTCCACAGTGGTCCTCAGTTTTTTCTGTGATGCTTTTCTATTGATTGGATGCAGCTCACCCACATTACAGATAGTAGCTTACTTTGCTCCAAGTATACTGAGTTAAATACTAAGCACATCCAAAAAATACCGTCATGGCAATATCCAGATTGGTGTTTGAGAGAACATCTGGACATGATAGCCCAGCCAAGTTGACACATAAAATTAACCTTCGTGGCATCTTTTATCAATTTGGGTAAAAATACGAGTAATATTTATTTCTATATTTCATTTGACTATTCTCTTTATTGTTCTCTTCTGAATATAACAAAAATGTATATTGGATTTTATTTTCTTTTATTTCTCTTATCTTTCAACATTTCCATATTTGTGTTACATTCGGGGGGTTTCAAATCTTTTCTCAGTTCATTAATCACCTCTCCATCAGTCACATGGTACAACCAAAGAAACAGAACAAGTAGGAGATATATGTTGAGACTTTTTGCAGAGAGTTGGTTTATGAGATGCTGGGGCTAGCAAGGAAAGTTCAAATACACAGGACAGGCTGTTAGAAAGGTCAGGATGAAATTCCAGTCATATGCTACAGCTTCTGTCCCACAGCAGAACTTCTTTTCCTTCAAGGAAACCTCAGATCTGCTCTTAAAGTCTTTCATGTGACTTACCCAGGTGCATCCAGATTGTCCAGAAAAATCTCCCTTACTTCATGGCAACAAATTGTAGACTTCACTCACATTTACAAAATACCTTCGTAACAACACACCTAGATTGGTACTTGATTGAATAACTGGGGATGAGTAGCCAAGGTGACACATAAAACTAGCCAAGTTGACATAAAAAAATCCCTGTTACTTCATGGCAACTGATTATAGACTGTTGTCACGTCTGCAGAATACCTTCCCAACAACATACCTTGATTAAATAATTGGGGATGACTAGCCAAGTTGACACATAAAACTGACCACCACAATCTCCTAAAGTGTGTCTAATTTTTTTCTATGTAAAAACTTGGTTTTTAATTTCAATTATTATATTTTTTCCAGATGCTCTACTTAGTTATTTTTAAAAAATATCCAGGTTGCTCTTGGTAATATCTTGTACTTCACTTACTTCTGAATTCCTTCTTTTATTTTTAAAGTATTTGACAAATGCTCATTTTATATTATGAATGTGATCACACCAAAATATGCAATTTTCATGGGCCTTGTTTCTGCTGGTTGTTGTTTCTGCTGACTTTTGTTCTTGATAGCTTGATTTCCTGTGAGGAGTGGTGTGTGTGTGTGTGTGTGTGTGTGTGTGTCTGTGTGTGTGTATGTGAGAGCGTGAGAGAGAAAGAGAAAGTGCACTCATGCTGCCTTTAATCTGTTCAAATTCTCAGATGATGCAGATTAAAATACACTCTTCAAGTGAGAATTTGACTTTGCTTTTGCTAGGTGATTGGTGACACTCCAAGCCTGTGACCACATTACACTAAATTTTGGCTTGAGCTCCAAAGGGGATGTACATTCCGGTCCTCGGGTCACAGAAATGCTGGGGTTTGTTTAGAAATTCTCATAAGTTTCTTTCTCCATCAGCCCTCTTAGCTATGACAAAGACCAAAATAATCAACTCTTTGTCTTTGAAGTGAATGTTTTACTACTGTATCCACTAAGAGTATCCTAGCTTTATACTTGGTCTCTATCTTGACTTCCAACTTGAATAGGCCCAAAATTTGTCTTTTGTCTCCTAATACTTATTGGTCATTAAACCCAGATTTAGGCTTTGAGAGTAGAGCAGGGTCTTTGGAGTATACTTTTTTGCAATGACAAGTCTTTATTGTTTCTCATTTTAGTTGTTTCTCTTACTTTACTGATAGCTCATCCGTGCTTTGAAAGAGATGTTTCTTATATTTCAGGCAGTCTTTTAGGTGTTCTGCTCTAGAAAATATTTTTTTTCCTGCAAAATCTAGTCAATCATATGACTAGAAATGGAAGTGTCGCATTCTCTCTTTTACATGTTTTCATCAGAATTTCATCCCCATTGCTCTACAGAAACTTTTCTTTTCTAGGTCAACAATGATATCCACTTGCCAGATCTAATATTCATCTTGCTGGACTCACATAGTTTAACCTGAGCAGGACTTGACAGTTTGATCTCTTTCTTCTTCTTAGGAAAGTTTCTTTACTTTGCTTCTGTTCACTGTGTTTTTTAAATAAACTCTACAGTTTACTTCCCGTGTCACATATTTGGTGTCACTTTCCTGAATCTGTCTCTTTTATCAGGACTCAGTCCTCAAACTCTCTCTCTTCTTAATTTATACTCTTGATCATTTAATTCGCCTGAACTCTCATCTTTACCTTCCAGATTTGTGGGTTTCTGCCTGAGGACTAATGAGATCTCAACAGAGCAGATGTAAAATAGAAATTTTGACTTTTGTTTCTCAAATTTAGTCCTCTTAACTTGCCTCAAACTCACTAAATAGCACTATCATCCTTCTAGTTGTTGTTAAGCCAAAACTCTAGAGCTAGTTCTTAGTCCTGCTCTTTCCTTTATACCTTACATTCCATTAGCCGCAGTCTTCTTACTTCACTTTTGCAATATATGCAGAATCCAACCACTTCTTGCCATCATTCTCTCTTAAATGAATAACTGCAGTCGATTTCTTACTGTTCTCCCAGCTCTCGTCCTTGCTCCGGTACTATCTGTTCTTAACACAACTACCAGAGTGATCATTTAAAAATATAAATAAGGGCTGAGTGCGGTGGTTCACGCCTGTAATCCCAGTACTTTGGGAGGCTGAGGTGGGCAGATCACAAGGTCAAGAGATTGAGACCATCTGGCCAACATAGTGAAACCATGTCTTTACTAAAAATACAAAAATTAGCTGAGGGTGGTGGCGTGTGTCTGTAGTCCCAGTTATTCGGGAGGCTGAGGCAGGAGAATCTCTTGAACCTGGGAGGTGGAGGTTGCAGTTTGCCAAGATAGCATCACTGCACTGTTGTGTGGTGATGGAGCAAGACTCCATCTCAAATATATATATATATTTTATATATGTATGTATATATATGTATGTGTATATATATGTATGTATATATACATATGATTTTATCATTATGTTCAATGTACTCCAATGGATTCTCATCTTATTCAGAGTAAAGGCAAATTCCTTGTAATGGCCTAAAACACTCTAAACACTCTCTCACTTCTTTCTGACTTCTGCCACTCTTAATCTACTTTCTGGACTCTGTTCTGTTTTTTTATTCTATGTATCTATACTTGTGCAAACAACCCACTGTCTTTTTTTTTTTTAACTGTAGATTATTAATTAATGAAAAATCCACAAACATTGTTCTTCCATATTGACTTACTATATTCTTGGCTTGTTCATGTACATCTTATAATAAGCTTGTTGATTTACATACACACACACACACACACACACTTTCATACCTGCTGGGATTTAAACAGTGATTGAACTGAATCTGTAGTTCATTTTAGGGAGATGACGTCACTGTTGTATGAAGAGTTTTATGCAGTGTTTTCGTATTATTAAGAGACTCTGTTTTTCTGTTGGCAAATACTACTTTTATCCTGAATGAATATTAATTATTATTATCAAATGTCTTTTCAGCACCTATGATGATGATGCCATTGTTATTCTTTGTTTCTCTAATATTACTACATATTAATAGGGTTTTTTATGTTGTTTTCTCATTATCTAACTAGACTAGACCCTACTTGGTTATGTTTTTATTACTTCACTAATAACACTCTGGATTTGCTTTGCTGGTTTTTCATTACGAGTATTCTTAAATGAGTTCTGTCTTTAGGTTTTTCTGCCTGTTTTTGCTAATGGGTTATATTATCTTCTGAAAACAAATTAACACAATTTTCTTATTTTTCTATGCCCTGGAACCATTTCTAGGAGACAATTTTTTGTTTCTTGTGGATTTAGAAGAAATTACAATACCAAATGAATCTGAAAACTTTCCTTGGGAAATCTGGAATATCAATTATGAAATATGTTTTGTTATTATTATTCCGTTAAACCATTAAGCATTGGGAGATCATTTTTGTTAATTTATATATTCTTAGAACACTGTATTTCACTAAGCTTTTAAAAAGTATTAGCATAGGCATTTCTTTCTTATGTTTCCATATTTCTGTTTATTTTCCCTTGCTTATTTTTAGCCTTTTTAAATTTACGTATCTTATGTATTTTTCTTTGTCTCTTTTTTCACTTAACTATACTACTTACAGGCTTCTCAGCTACATTGTGCTTTCCTATTGTTTTAATAATGTGGTTATTTAAAAATTTATTTATTTATATAAAAATATATCAGTTTCTGCCATAATTCCCATTTGTTCATTTTTTCTATGACTAATTTTATGTTTTTAATTTTTTGAAAATGTAGTCTAACTCTGAGCGATTTATTGCTTAATAATAATAAAAAAAAAAGGGCCCAAAAGTTCAGCTTTCACATCACTGATTCAGTTTTTACAGTATGGATTCTTCTCTTTACTGCTTTCAAAGCAGTTTTAAAATTAGTTATTGTATCTTGAGTTTCCTTTCATTTTTTCCTTATCTCGTTCAGCTCCTTTTGCCCTTCTGTCTGGCTCCCAGCTAGCTCCATTTTATATCTCAGTCTGTTGTCTTATCCTCTCATCTTTCATCTCTTGTTTCATGGTGTTCAATTCTTTTCTTTTTACTGCAAGACAAAGCAGGCACTTTTTAAAATCTACTTCTTTATTCTGTAGGTTTGGAAAAACTTTTTAAGTAGGTTTTTTTCTCTGATTCTGAGGGGCTGAGCTCACCTTATCTTACTGTGTGTATTCTTTATAGGCTACGTGCTATGATTTTTTTCCTCTCTACCCGCACACAGATGGTGGGATGATTATCAATAACCAATATGTCCAAAATCAAGTGCATACATTAACCTTTTCTCCTCAAAGTCTAATTGGTATCAGTGCCCAACGTAGCTGGCCACAGGCTGCTGATCCAGAGAAAAGCCCAGTTATGCTGAGGTGAGGAGAAAGCAGCTCTTGATGTCCACTGTCTTTTCTACTTGGGGATGCTTCTGGAATTTACTATGAATTACTTTCTAATATTCTTATTCTTACTGGAGAAAGAGATTCCAAGGCAAATATTCTCTGGTTACCCCTTTGTCTAGCTCCTGCCTCCAGCAGTCAGGTTCATTTGCTGCATCCAAATATTCCTCTCGTGTCTTTCTGCTTTTACTTTGGTGGTTGTTGTTGTTATTTTAAAATTTTCATTTGAACCTATCTAGAAAATATCCAGTGGAAATTCCTCCATGTTATTTTTAGGTAAAGTATACTTTCTATTAATTCTGCATCCTGATGCATGATATCACTTATTTTTCTGTCATTTAAATAATTTTGGAAGGAATTTAGAATAGAATAAGTTAGCACGCTGCAATCATTATGAATCTTCAGCTAGCATCTAAAAGTTATGTTTATATAAATGTTTATCTTTTGCTGAGAACACATGTCCATGAATGAACTTGACTGAAATTGTAACACCTCATAATGCTGAATTATTAAAAGACATAGAAATTGTATATTATTAAGTTACACATATGTCTTAGTCTGGGCTCCCCAGAGAGACACAGAACCAAAGGGAAATATATTTTTGTACACAATGTTAAAATATATAAATATATATGCAGTATTATATATATGCATAAATATTAAACATATAAATATATACACATAATATATATGCTTGTAAAGAAATATATTATATGATATTGCCTCATGAAATTACAGAGGCTGAGTAGTCTCAAGATCTGAAGACAGTAGAAACCTGGGAAAGTTAATGATATAAGTTATACTCCAAGTGTGAGTCTGAAGACAAGAGAAGACCAATGTCCAAGCTTGAAGAAATTCAGATACAGTGAGTAAACTCTCCCTTACTTTGCTTTTTGTTCTACAGAGGCTTTCAGCTGAGTGGATGATGCCCAACCACATCGGGGAGGGCAATCTGCTTTACTCAGAACCCCACTTCAAATGTTAATCTCCCTCAGAAACACCCCCTCAGACACAACCAGAATAACGCTTCACTAAATATATAGGCACCCTGTGGTGCAGTCAAGTTGGCACATTAAAATTAACCATTACACAATCTTTTACTTCTGGCTTCATGAATTTTCACTATTCACACTCTGGAACTATCAAACGTAGGAGCTCCCATGTCACCAACCATTAGCTAAATGTTTGTTACAATAGACATATGTATTGTCAGGCCAGAGATTTGCACTTTGCAGACCTTTTGTATGGATGCTCTTGAGTTCATTAAGATGAACTGGCGGGGTGAAGCTGAATCTCCCGTGTGACAGAAGTGTAAAGGGAAGATGAAAAAGTCATCTTGCCTGTCTAGGGAGAGCAAGATTCTAGAATAAGTTCAAAAATTGACCATGAATATATGTGAAAATAATATATGAAAGTCCATGTGTGTACCTGCTTTCTATTCTGCAGTCAGTTTTCTCACTAAGAATATCCCATCTTCGGCGGAAATTTGTAAAGGAATAAAAAGAAGAAGGCAGACACAAACACACAAAAACTGGAAAACCCACTCAAGGGATTTTGGTATGTCAGCCTCGCTTCTTTCTCTTCTAATATCTGCATTTTACTCACAGTATTATGAGTAAAGATTCATGCCTGCACTGACATAGAATTCAGTGAATTTTCAGCCGAGCCCAGCAAGGAATTTATCTGCATTTCTGCTTAGATTTTAAAAACTGCAATATACCTTGGAAATTGTCAGAATGGTGATGCAATGTTAAAACAGCAAATTACAAATGCAAATAAAAGTGTAAGTTTTATGAGGTTTATATTGCATTGTTTATTCTTCTAGATAGATTCTTATTTTTTTAACAGCCTAGGCTAATAATAATCTGAAATACTATAAACAGCATACGTGTTGACATATAAGCGAATAAACCTTTGCATTTTGTTATTTCCCATTTTCAGTCCTTGAAATTCCAGTCTTAATATTGCAGGGCTGGAAGCTTTTTATTCTGCAATGTGAATTGTACAAGTGTCTATCTATGTACGGGCACAACCCATTTTAAATATCCACAAATTTCCCTAAAGTCCCAAGTGGTTTCCTTGGCAACAAGGCTGCTGAAATGTAAAGGGCTAAGGTAGTTAGGATATTGCCTATCATTCTCCCTCTCTAGGTTATTTTAAATAGCTGCAATTTTCTTTACACATTTGAAAAAAATCCACAGTGGTTGGTGATGCAAAGACGAATATGAGAGACATTAGAGAATAGTAGTACATCAGAGTCTAATTTGTGTGGACAAATTATTACTTTCACTACTCCCTGATTTGTAGAGCACCATTTTCATGTACCAAATTGTAGTACAAAAGAGGAGCAAACCATAAATACATCAGAATAATTTTTAGATAGAATGAGATAAAATATCTGCAAATAGCTTTTGACAATAGAGGCAGTGATTAATAATGGCAAGGTATCTATGCAACTTCTTTTCAATTCACCTGGAATAGCATGCCTATAATGAGGCCAGACCTTGGTACAATGAGTAGAAGAAAATTAAAAACACTAAGGGAGACAAGGAATATTCTCTACAACCCTTCTACCAGATGAAACTTCAAATGCCTGTACATGCATTTAGTGACTTATTTTGTAAGTAGTCTTGGTAAATTATTTCAGTTGTTATTGTTTGCGCTCATTTGTCAATCCACTTTGCACTGTACTTTCTCCCAATGGTTTAACATGCTATAGGATTTATTTATTTTTAGTTCAGCCCATGGAATACATTCCACAGAGATTATCAAAACACAGGGACATTTCCCACTGTTAGCGATTTTGTGGATCAAACTGCAAAATTTCCTTCCAGTGTCTCCTACTATGCCGCCATTTCCCACATCTGCATAAAGGCCCTAGCAATGAAGGCATATGTCTAGCAGCAACAACTCCTCTGAATAAAAATAGCCCATTACAAATTATAAGCCCAGCTTTGTAGACCCTATCTCACACTCCTATAAACCCAGTGATCAGAAGCCTTTGGTAAAAAAACAAATGAGAATTTGTAACAGTAAAACATGGCAATCCCACTCAAACATCAAATCCCCATGTTTTCTTGCCTAGTACCTGCCATGCTACTGGATAGTTTCCTTCTAATTCAGAAATTTGGAAAGAGATTAATGTGAATGTTATTTCTTTTTTTTTTTTTTTTTTTTTTTTTTTTTT
>NW_012102399.1:1474231-1482964 GCF_000951045.1 Mandrillus leucophaeus
TTCTTCTTCTTCTCCCTCCCTCCTTCCTTCCTTCCTTCCTTTCTCTCTCTCTCTCTCTCTCTCTCTCTCTCCCCCTCCCTCTCCCTCTCTCTCTCCCCCCCCTCCTATTCAACCAACCTATACTTGATTCCAGGGTAAGTAGTTTACTAGAGCAAAGAATCTTTAACAAATAATTACCGTAGTTTTTTACTTCAAAGATTCACAAATAGAGACTATTGCCTATTTTTATGTGCTTAATACTTACTGTATATATATGTATACATATATGTGTGTGTGTGTGTGTATATATATATATGAAGTATTTAGTAAATACTAGCTGAAAGAATGAATGGAAATATATAAAAGGTGACTTGTGAGAATAAAATATGACTAATTCTATTTGAAATCATGTATGATTCTGGACTTTATGGCAAATTCTGAGCATGGCTGGACTATGAGATTCTTAAAGGGAGAAAAACAAAATGGAATGGTTATAAGGATTTTACATTTATCTTAAGGAATATGAACTTTATCTTGTAAAGTAACTGTTCTTAACATTTTTAGTACATGAATCCTTTTAAATTTTATGAAAACTATACATCGCCTCTCTTTATCTCATTCTCTTGCCCCCTCTCTGTATGTAAGCAAAACATCAGAAAATGCACAACTACCTGAAACCCATTGATGGATCTTCTAGGTCAGGGGTCCCCAACCCCCAGACCATGAACCAGTACCAATCATGGCCTGAACCAGACCTCACAGCAGGAGGTGAGGAGTGGACCAGGGAATGAAGCTTCATCTGTATTTAAAGCCACTCCTCATCATTCTCATTACTGTCTGAGCTCTGGCTCCTGTCAGATCAGCAACAGCTTTAGATTTTCCTAGGAGCACAAATCCTATTGTGAACTGCGCATGTGAGGGCTCTAGATTTCATGCTCCTTAGGAGAATCTAATGCCTGATGATCTGTCACTCTCTTTCATCACCACAAGATAGGACCATCCAATTGCAGAAAAACAAGCTTAGGTTTCCAACCTTAACTGATTCTATGTTATGGTGAATTGAATAATTATTTCATTATATATTACAATGTAATAATGATAGAATAAAGTACACTGTAAATGTAATGTGCTTGGTTTATCCCCAAACCACTCCCCATGCCTTGTCCCCCAGGTCCGTGGAAAAATTGTCTTCCACAAAACCCATCCCTGGTGCCAAAAAGGTTGGGGACCATTGCTCTAGGTCCTTGCCACTCAAGGTGAAGTTCATGGATCATCAACTTCAAGGTCACCTGGGAGTTTGTTAGAAATGTTGATCCTCAAGTACCACCTCAGACTTACTGGATCAAACATTTTAAAAGATCTCAAAATAATCCATACACCTTTACATTTGAGAACTACTGTTCTAGGCATTAAATTGGCATAGTAAAAAATGATTAAAATACAACATGAGAATAATAAAATGCTCAGATTTTCCACATTTGTCTGTGTTTGCTTGTAAAATTCAACATTTTGGAATATTTGATAATTATTCCTAAAACAACTGGATGCATTTTGAGAGCAAAAATCCTGCCTCTCACCAAAAATAGGAAGACATTCCTGAATGGTATAAGAGAAGCAGAAGAGTATGCTGAATGTATTTGTCTTATGATTCTGGAGTCCCTGGCTCTAATTCTTTCTCCATAATTAACTGTGATGCCTTGTATTTGTTTAAGACCTCAGTTACCTCTTCTCATCTTGTAGATGATGACAAAAGTCCCTTGCAAGCTCAATAGTCAAAAATAAATACTTTTGAAAAAACTCAAAATGTGGAAAGGTAGTGGAGGTGACAATATAGTTTTTGTACCTCTTTAAGAGCCCACAGAAACAAGTAAAATAGAAAAAAAATCAAAACCCACAAAACTTTAACAGCAAATGTAGGTGGAAAAATACCTCTTAAGCCCCAAATACCACTGAGTGGAGACAAGTCACCAAGATTTGGCAGATTACAAATTTACCAATAGTGTCAATAAGAGGCCCCTGTAGACAGGTTAGAGCAATAGCTGAAGTAGGAGGTGGCCTTCACAAGCTCCAATGTGTGGGAAGAACAAGGAAACTGCAGGAAATTTGAATAATTATGGAATAGTCTAGAACCTGTGAGATCTCAGAACTAGTCAATGAAAACATTATTGTTGCATCACAGGGTATTATTTTTCTATCACTGTTTAACAAATTACCACAAACTTGGCACTTTAACACCACACATATTACTGAAAGGTTTGGGAAAATGAGTGCTAATTTGAGTAACTTTGGAAAACAGCTTTGACTGGAAACTGTAAGACTAAAGACAAAAGGATCTGTAAGACTAAAGACAAAAATTGTTTCTTAGGTGGGAATGGTTTATCAATTCTAAAACTGCTATACCTGTAAATGAGAGTTGAACAAACACATGCATGGAGGTGGAGGGTGGGAGTCAGGCTTCTCGTTGTTGGAGCGGGTGGTACAGGTAAGCAAGAGGCTTTTTATTAAAAAGTCCCAATAAATCACATTGTACTGGGTGACAGTGAAGGATATCAGTATGGATACTTGTTTAGCTTAATATGAATACAGATGGACAAATACAGAAATAATTATAGATATGTATATACACACGAGTAGATATGCATGCATATATTTCCTAGCTCTGCCCACCGAAAGGGCATAGAAGAAAGAACGCTCAGTCTAGCCATGAGCAAGCCCAGTGTTTGGATCTTGGTTTCTAATCCCATTTGCCAATAGAAAGTATTAGGGTTCTTTGGAGAACTGGTTATACCTAGGACTGGGCCAGGGAGTGTACCAATGAGCCTAGAGCATCTGGTAGTACAAGAAAGTAAGGAAGCAAGCACTAGAAAATAAAATGATAGACAACTTGGAAAGTAAGGAAGCAAGCACTAAAAAACAAAATGATAGAGAAGACAACTTGGAAAATCTCCCAGTACATATGACTAGAACGTTTTGACTAACAAAATAGGTAATGTGGTATAGGGTTATGGCTCAAAGTATAAAATAAATACCCATGAGTCAGCACTGACATAGTTAAATTATTGAATAATTTTGTAAATGAAGGAGAAAGACAAATCCCCTGAAGAGAAAAATTCCTAATAGTTTATGTGGATATCCTCCATTAGTGGGGTAAGGCTTAACTTCCCCCACTTGAGTGTGGGTGTGATAAGTGACTTGTTCTCAAATATTAGAGAATGACAATGGGGGAAATAGTCATTTTTACAGTGGAGAAACCTGGCAAGTGATACCTTGGCCAGGTGATCAAAGTTACCACAGTCAGTAATGTGTTGACAATATGCATCCTTGATATAATGTGATGAGAATGTCACTTCACCTTTGTGATCCTCGTCTCAAAACCTAATGCTTTGTTCTAATCATGATAAAAACATTGACAAGTTCCAATAGAAGGAGATTCTACAAAATAACTGACCAATAGTCTTCATTACCCTCAAAATTATTGAAACTGCAGAAAATCTGAAAAACTTTCACAAACCAGAGAAGGCTAAGGATATGATAACTGAATGCGATGTGAAGTCTTGGAGAATATTCTGCTTCAGTAAAAAGACATGGAAAAAAATAATTTTAAAAAATGGTACCATGGTAATCCAACATGTTGATAATAGTTGTAAACTGTGTGGGGGGTGTATGAGGCAATGAAGGAAAGAAAAAACTCAGTAAGACAAGTGCTACAGCGTTAGGTAGCATAGTCATGTAGTACATATGATTACATCTGCCACCTTGGTCCTATTTTATTGGTTATGAGAAAAACAACACAGGTTCTGCTGACATCCTAGGGGAGGAGGTAATGGAACTGACTTTAATAGTCTGTCTTTCACAAGAGCTCTGTGTTGGGGTCTGCGTGTTTCCTAAACAAAGGAATGAACACACAAGACAACACAAGACAAGACAAACATGGCGGCCGTCTCGAATGGCGCGCTCTGGTTTATTTTATACAGTCGTTTGTGGAATGTTGCCAAGTCACAAGACACATTGTTGTTTTTCTGATCTTTCCCTGACTTTCTGGATTTTCAAGATGTTTACACATAAACAAGCCCCCAGGGTCTGCTGTTAGCAGCTGGCTCCTTTGTCCTCCCTGTAAACAGGGAAGGAACGCCCTGCTTCGTTTGCAAGAGCAGGACTTATCGGGAACACCCTGCTTCGTTTGCGAGAGCAGGACTTATCGGGAACACCCTGTTTGCGAGCACTTAGTCCTCTACAGCTTTGTGCTGAGGAAAGGTTGTGAGAATTATAGTCCACTTCTAGGATAAGCATGTGAAAGGCAAAGGAAAGAGAAGTATTCAGACGAAACTGGAGAAAGGACACAGACACAGCAGTCCTCATCAACTGCAAGGTCACTTTTTTAAAAAAACACTGAAAAAATAAAGAAAAAAAAACTGTAGCATTTGTCAAAACCTACCAAACAATGCATTTTATTTTATGCAAATTATACCTAATAAAAATAATATAAAATTAAAATATAAAATAATGAATCTACTTTGAAGATACTACACAAATAAGTTTTCTGAAACAGTAAAATTGAGCACAATTTAACTCAAAATAGACAGAAAGGCTTAATCACCACACTAGAAGTACAAAATTAAAGTGCAAA
This sequence comes from Mandrillus leucophaeus, assembly GCF_000951045.1. Lineage (NCBI taxonomy): Eukaryota > Metazoa > Chordata > Mammalia > Primates > Cercopithecidae > Mandrillus > Mandrillus leucophaeus. The sequence goes on from NW_012102399.1 coordinate 1,478,838, forward strand.
AATAATACCAGGCCTATATGGATTCACAGGTGAAATCTAACAAACCCTTAAAGGTCAGTAAACACAATTCTACTTTAACTCACTTATACTATAAAAGTAATAAAATTTCTAAATTGATTTTAAATATATTATATACCACTGGTTTCTTAAATCTGTCAAAAATCAAAGGTCCCCAAAATAAAACCATATTTATGATTATCAATATAAATATCTCAAGTAAAATATGGCTAATCAGAAACAAAGCCTTTATAAAAAAATTATAGCATGTCCATGTGGGTTTATTTCAGAGATGCATAAGTGGTTTAATATTGAGAAATTCATTAATATTATTCATCACATTTACAGAACAAGTAAGAACGTTTTTTGATCATTTCTACAGATGCAGAAAATTAATACCCTTCTATGTCTAGAAACCCTCAGTACAACAGGATTGCGTAGAAATGTACTTAACATAATCAAATACGTATCATAGACCAAAAGACAGCATCATACTTAATGTGGGAGCAAAGGAAGTTTTCCTGGTAAAGTCAGAAATAAGATTAAGATGCCAACTACCCAGCATCTGTGTTGTAGATATTAAACAAGGCTATTAGAAAACAGAAAGTAATCAGCATCATGAGAAAGAGTAGAAAAGGAAGAGGAAATGCTGTTTCTATGTTCACCCATAGGATAATACACCTGGAAAGGCCAGTGGAAATTATGGAGAAAATTACTACAAAAAATAAGATAATTTATTAAAGTAGTACCTTATAAAGTCAATATACAAAATCAGTAATCTTCATGTATACCTTTAAAAATTAATAAAATCCAAAATGGATGATATTATCTATTTTATATTAGAAACAGATACATAGATGGAGTTTAAATAAAGAACTGAAGAAATATTCCTGAGAGGTTCAAAGATAGACTTCAATAAATGTAAAGATTTAACATGTTTTGAATAGAAAATCTCTATCTAATCTCTACCTATCTATGATCATGTTTTTGTTACTTTGTAGAACATACACAACTCTAATAAATAAACAATTATGTTATTTTTATTTCCCAAAAGGTAGACAAGCTATTTTTTTTAAATTAGGATCATCTGTAATAACAAATAAGGAAGGATAATCAGAAAAATCCCGATATAGAAATGATTTGGGAAGAAGCAGTGGAAGACAACTAGGCTTGTTTGGTATTATAACATATTGTAAAGACACTCTGACTAAAACAGTGTAATACTAGTGTATGTATAGCCTGAAAAGTCAATGCAGAAAAAATAAAATTTAGAAATATACTTAATTGTATGTGGATATATGGCTTCTTAAATCAGTGAAGATAATATGAAAGGATAGTTATATATTTTAAAAGACAAAGTTGGATTCATTGTCATAAGACAAATTAAAAAAATGTATTCCAATTCATCAGAAACTTTAATGTAAAATGTGAGGGCACGAAAGTTCTAGAAGAATACCTAAGTGCGTTTTTCTGTGATCACAGGGAAATGTTTCATAATTATTATTAAAACTCATAAGCAATATGGATAATCATAATGTTGATTAAACTAAAACATTCACAAAAATAAATTCACATTTCTAAAAATACATTAATAAATTCACTCGTAATAAGATAAATATAAGTTAAAAGTACATTGATTTACCACTTCCCAGATATTAAAAACCTTGATAATAGAAAATGTTGGTGAGTTTTTGGTGACATCACCATTCTTGGTGGGCATAACAAATTAACTTCACTGGAGAAGTCTTTGGGTAATATCTAGTAATATTATATAGTCATTTATCCTTTGATATGGTAATATCACTTCTAAAACTCTCTTTTTAACTTATTCAGACAAATATATGACAGAGAGATGCAGATAACTATCATTGCAGTACTATTTGAAAGAGGAAAAGACTGCAAACCACTTAATGTTCACCCATAATGGACTAGAATATAGAACATTACTGTCACATAATACTAAGTAGTTCCAAAGGGGAAAAGAGGAGTAGCTCTGTAGGATTGGAGTCATTTCAGGGTATATTGTTCTAAAGAGAAAGCAAGAGGAGAAAAATGCATAAAGTATGTCTTGTTCTCCAAGAAAGGTTGGATAAAAGCACAAAAGTCACATTTTCTTATGTCAAATAAAAGCAGGGAAAGGGAAAGTACAATAGTCAAGAAAGGGTCATTCATGTGTGTGGGAAAAGGAAATTGTGTGTGTGTATATGAGTTTATATGTATGTGCATTTTGGTATGTGTATGCATAAGCAATATAATCTAGACATCTCTTTTTTCTCTTTGGAGATGGAGTCTCGCTCTGTCACCCAGACTGGAGTGCAGTGATACAATCTTGGCTCACCACAACCTCCGTCTCCTGGGTTCAAGTGATTCTCCTGCCTCAGCCTCCGCAGTAGCTGTGATTACAGGCATGTGCCACCACACCTGGCTAATTTTTGTATTTTTAGAAGAGATGAGGTTTCACCATATTAGCCAGGCTGGTCTCAAACTCCTGACCTCAGGTGATACACTGGCTTCAGCTTCCCAAAGTGATGGGATTACAGACATGAGCCACCATGCCTGGCCAAGACATCTCTGAATATATCTATTTCATAGATTTGACTTTAGAATCATATAAATATTCTATATAACTAAAACTACTTTTTAAAAACATCCATAAAAATGTGAAGCAAAATGAATCAAATCAACCTAATAATATATCAAATTGATAGTGTAACTCATAACCACCAAAGAGGAACTATTTCTAGATACTTTAAAACCCAGTGATAAGATTGAATGTTCCTAGTTCATATGCTGTGAACAAAAAAAAAAAAAAAAAAAAGAACTGCAAATGAAACTCAAAAGCAGACAAAATTTAAACTCTGATCAGTAATCATATTATTGGAAGTAGTATTAGTATTATTCTTCTGAAATTACTTCATGTATCTACTGAGATAAAGCAAATAACTATGTTAGTGTTCTTGAGAAACTGAATTTTAATTTAGGGGAAACAAGATAAAAAACAAGATTAAAGAGGCTAAGTAAAAACCTTATAGTTTTGAATTTGAATTTAATATGAAAGTAAGATTTTACAATATATTTTATTTTATGTTTTAAAATACATTTTCTAGCTCTGTCCACCAAAAGGCTCAGAAACAAACCAGTAGCAATAAACAACCTGGTTTCCAGATTTTGGTGTCTACATACCGGTTTTAACAGTGAGGAAACAGAGTTTTTGCAGAAATGGCTGATTTCATATTTGGGGCATAAAATATATAAGACAATCTTGCAAAGTCTTGGCATACCAGAAGGAAAAGATGATTTTAATGATTTATAGGGTCATGACCAATGGGCCTTGCCACAACCTTTATCTGAGCATCAATGCAAGTAATAATTGCAAGTATTGAAATGTATCAAGTATCTCTATATATGAGTTTATAATGATTGTCTATAAGCAAAATAAGTTTCACAACCTAAAACCTCATTGGTCACATTTACATAGGGTGACTATCCTGGTTTACCAAGAACAGGCAGTGTGGATTATTTTGTTGTCCCAGTACAATAATTAATAATGTCCAATTTCCCTTTAAAGTATTTCCAGCTTTGGACAATAAATTATATGATCAACTTGGCTTTGAAGAATGACAGAGGGAAGATATATTAAATAAAAATTGACAAGCAAAAGTAAATAATGAAGCATTTTAGCCTGACTTTTCTATAGAAAAAAGTCAGAATAGTTATCTTATACATCAAGGTAACTAAATAGTAGTTGAAGGAAAGGTTTTCCTTATGAAGTATTTCAGCGAATTAATGAATCAAATTTGATAAACTCTTTAACTTAAAAGTTTTTAAACCTCCAATCAATCAATGAATTTAGGCTAAGATTATGATAAAAAAGACAACAAGATACCATATCATTTCTACTAGAATTATACTATAACATCACTTATCAAACATATTTGCCAAAAAATTAAACTTTATCAAGATTTTTTGTCTTTTTTTCTTATCACCAGTTTACGTAATATACAGTGGAGAAGGAAATACGTTAAATAACACTTTGAGGAGTCAATCAGCAAACTCTAGACTGTGGGAAACTAAATTTCTGGTTTCTTTTTTTTTTTTTTTTTTTTTTGAGATGGAGTCTCGCTCTGTCG
>NW_012102399.1:1483639-1495223 GCF_000951045.1 Mandrillus leucophaeus
GCGTGGTGGTGGGCGCCTGTGGTCCCGGCTACTCGGGAGGTTGAGACAAGAGAATGGCGTGAACCAGGGAGGCAGAGCTTGCAGTGAGACTAGATCTCGCCACTGCACTCCAGTCTGGGTGATAGAGCGAGACACTGTCTCAAAAACAAACAAACAAAAAAAAAACACTTTAAAAAAGAAAATCCTATTTTTGAATTGTGCACTGACATAGTTAAAAATTAAATTGTGTGTAAACCTAAGTTTTAGTCTATATAACCCGGGGGACAGAGATGTAAGAGTTATAGACAAACTCATTTGGGTCATATGTTCATAGCTGTGGAAGCTGAATGACAGGTAGGTGGAAGGGGAGTGAATAATTATCATGTCTACCTTTATACATGTTTTAAATGTTTCTTCATAAAATGTTTACCCAAAAGTGCAGGGAAAATGAAATATATGGCTGTCTGTATACATAGTGTAATCAAAGTATGTTTAGTAACTGACTATCTTCATTTAGCCAAGTCATGCTTCTCTTGATTCAAGGAAACTCTGAGTTGGAGATGGGCAAAGGGAGATAATTCTTCCATACATGAAGCATAGTATGCACATCCACTCAGACCTGAAATGGAGAACGAAGTCCATTCATGTAATTCCTGGACACTGCCACTTTCATAAAGTCAAAATTCCTCCATTAATAGGCTTTTCTTTGTCATTTGGTATTAAGTGGTAATACTATTTTGCCCTTAAAATGAAAAGTAATTTAAAAATTCATTAACTGGTTAAATGTACCCATGGCAAGTCTATTTTTGGAACACAAAACTGAAAAATTACGTCTGGGCACAAATTCTTCTTAGTTCAACTTTAAAGTGCCATTAAACTTACTGCTTCTTATAGAATGGGGAGCATGCTGATTCTTTAAAACATCAAAAATCTGTGCCATCAAGCCTTATCCACCACCTTGTTTAAGGAATATCTTTTATTAGAGCACACATCTTATAAGAACATAGTATATATACTATCATCTGAAATATTTCTTGATTTAGAACATTCATTAGGATGATCATTCTCCTTTTGCTAATTCAAAGATCTATAAACAGGCACATTTAAAGAAATTTATATCAAAAGAAAAAGTCTGAGAGCTATTTTTACCAATAAGATAATATTATATAAACTGAGGGAAAGGAGAAACCATTAACAGAAATACTGAGCATGTTTTGGTTTTGAAATTTTTTTATTGACTATAAATTTTCGTATGCTTTAAAAAATTATATTAGCTGGAGGGATCAAGTTTTAAAGAGTGAGAGAGCGTCAATACCATTAAAAAACTTCCTTTGACCAGACTTCCTTTAAGATGTTTCGTATGATATTCCTGCAATTACTCCAATCACATTATATTGCTTATTTTAAAAACTGGAGATTGTGGTCTGATTGAGTCAAAAGAGGAAGATGTAAAATCCTGGCTATGGAGCTGAGATCCTTTAAAAGTGTACTACTTTCTTATTTCATTTTTAATGTTCAGATCATTTCCTCTTTTAGACTGTAAGTTTAAGGATGCCTAAAGACTGCATAACAAATCCACTCAAAACCAATGAGTAATCTTATAAAATATATAAGGAGTTTGGGTAAGATATCTTGTTCATTTTATATTTCCTTCATGATTCTATAATATATAAAAAATATGGTTTATTATCTAAAATTATCTATAAAAGATTTGGATAGGAAAAGAAATTGTAATTGGGTTCCAAAGCCTTTCATCTCCAGATCATTAGTAACCAATATCTCAAACTCAAGAGAATTATGTATTTACCATCTACTTATCATATCCTCCAGAAAAGTAGTACTCATGTGTGACAGAGTCACTGGGGTATCTTAAATTCACTGGTTAACTGAAAAAATGTGAACTATTATAAACTTTGATATCTCCACAAATTAAAGCAGTATGTAACTCAGTTCAAACTACCAAACAGTAACAACAGGTATTGTTGGCTGGCAAAATCAGAGGCCTTTTCCTTTTTACCATATTTTCAAATGCAATTTGTTCTGGGGTTTGTAGTAAACTACAGCTACCTTTTAGTTTGAAATTTATGTCTATATGTAAATTCCCATCCTCTTTATTTTATAGAGTTAGATTAATTTTCATCATAAGTAATATGATGACAAAATGTAAACAGAAAAACACACAAATATTTAAGGAAATTCTAAATTCTATGACTGTTTCAGGTACGAAGAAACTTGCTCCTTCAAAGGTAAATTTGTTCTCCTAAGAGAAGGTATGATACCTCACTGGAGTTTAAATAATTCATTTCCAGTGGGAAAGGACCCAAAATGTTACTTTGGAACAGCTCACATTTAAGTTAATTTAATTATTAACTTCGATACAGTCCAATCTAACTTTGAATCAAAGTCTGTGAAAGACAACAATTAAATACCAAGTGCTAGAATGGGGTGCTCAGTAAGAAAACATGAATTTTCCCTATTTTCAGAAGAAAATTGATATATTCCTAATTTACCACAGACTTTTATAGGAAACAAGAAAAATACAAAAATAGACTACAAGGCAATCAATGTTAATGATTAATATATATCCTCATTCATTATGATTGCATAGAGCCAAGTATGTTATAGGAAAAATTAGAAAGAATATCTACTTAATAGGCTTATTTGTTAATTGAATCACTCTTGCTGATTTCTTAAATTTCATTGCCCTTATATTTTGACCATATGCATATATATATGCAAGAAAACTTAATACAAATGCATGTATCTATACATATGTGAATGTATATATCATGTATATCAAGTTCTAGCTTTCCTTGAAATTCTCTGAATCCTTTTGAAAATCAGTCCTGCTTTTTCTGAATTCTCTGAAAGGTCATCTTTATTTTGTGCTCTTTTTACACAGAATATAGCAATATAGACTTGATCATGGTTATTAAAAAGTCCCAATTAATTAAAATACACACATACAAACACACACATCACCCTTCTTGATCATTTGATAACAGATACTATTTTTATCTGTTTCATTAGTCTGATGACTTGGAATAAAACATTTAAATGTATTGTATAAATTATTCTTAAACACAAATTACCCACAAATCATGATGCATGAATTTAGAATTAAGGACTCAAATCTCTTATGATTGTGTACATTTCCTCCAAGCATGAATAAGATGAATGTGGCATTCCTGAAGGACATTCATATTAAAAAAATTCATGAGTCATATAAAGTATGACTATATGACTATATGACAGTCATATAGTATCGTGATAAATCTATGCTTATCTTATGTTGTAATTCTTACTAGGACTATGACTGGTTCTTTGTGCTATGTATCCTTGTTATTAGTCCCTTTCTGATTGCTTTTATCTGGAACAGGAATGAGTAAAAGAAATACTTTGCTTTTGTGTTTCTGGATATTTTAAATTAATACGTTGGGCCAGGTGTGGTGGCGCATGCCTGTAATCCCAGCATTTTTGGCGGCCAAGGCAGGCAGATCACTCGGGGTCAGGAGTTTGAGAGCAGCCTGGCAAACATAGTGAAACTTGGTCTCTACTAAAAATACAAAAAAAATTAGCCAGGCATGGTGGCACACGCCCGTAATCCCAGATACTTGGGAGGCTTAAGCACGAGAATCGTTTGAAACCAAGAGGCAGAGGTTGCAGTGGGCAGAGATGGTACCATGACACTCCAGCCTGGATGACAGAGTGAGAGTATGCTTCAAAATAATAATAATAACAACAACAACAACAATAATAATAAATACATGATAGGTGTGCACTGAGATTTAATCAAAGGTGTTTATTGATCTGCTTAAGGCACAATCACTTTTGGAAGCAAAGTGTTGTAATGGATGAACCATAGAAAATATGGAGTAAGCTTTCTTGTAGCTCTGCCATATACTGCTAGGTATTATCATGAACAGTACTTACACTCTCTGAGTATCAGTTTCCTGATGATCCAATTAAATGATACCAGCCATGCAATCAGAGAAAACTGGATAGTAACTACACTTCATATTATTTATTGAGTACTGTGTTATATTATTGACATGAAGTACCCTATTATTTTTTCAAAAAAAATCTTTGAGGGAAAGATATAATTCCATTTTTCCAAATAAGAAAAATGAGATTTGGTGGCAAAATGAAATCAGGGATGGTGGTTTAACCTGTAAGATTGTCAGACTCCAAAACTTTTAAATTTGTATGTGTACTTTCAAGTGTTGCCAGCAAACCCCTAAGTTGGGACTCAGCTTGGGAGGGTACTTGGCTTTGCCAAGAAAGACTTCATGAGTGAGCTAGCAAAGCAAAGTGAAAGTGAGTTTATTAGAGCAACAGAATACAGGAAAATGGATTCTCCAGAAACAGAGTAGTAGCAGCAACAGCCTTTATGGATTGCTGGCTAGCTACATATATACACACACACACACACACACACATATATACACATATATATACACACACACATATATATGTATATATACACACATATATACACACACACATATATATACGTATATATACACACATATATATACACACACACACATATATGTGTATATATATACACATATATATGACTATTCCTTGCTTATATGCTAAATAAGGGATGGGTTATACATGAATGTTCTGGAAGAGGGGCAGGGAGTTTCTGGAACCTAAGGTTCCTCCCCCTTGAAACCATATAAGGTAACTTCTGGGGGTTGTCATGGCATTTGTAAACTGTCATGGCCCTGTAGGAGTTTCTCTTAGCACGCAGATACACTAAAATTAGCATATAATGAGTAGGGAGGGCAACCTGAGGTTGCTTTTGTCACCATCTTGGTTTTAACGAGTTTTGACCAGTTTCTTTGCTGCATCCTGTTTTGCTCAGCCCCTCTTTTGTTCAGCAGTGTCTTGTGACCAGAGCTTGGAAAACAAGTCCTCCTGACCTACCTCACAAGGTCTATGTTCCTAAATACTATGGTAGTCTAACTACTCAATGATGTTAACTAGAATGCACATACTTTTACTATACACCCAAATGCACTATTTTGACAGTGATATTAGATTCATATTTGACTTCTTAACATCTGGGTCCTCTCTTACACCTACCCATCTTAGCGAATTATACTCCATTTATTTGGAGTTTTTTATTCCCAAACCATAAAGCCAGTCTTTACTCTTCTTCCCTAGCACTCTAACTCCAACTCCAGAGTAAATTCTGCCAATGTACCTATAAAATAACTGGTTAATGTTTTCTCTTATATATTAATGATTTCTCTTATATTAAAAGTATATTAAGTACTTTCCATTATTGTTTTTAGTTTGCATTTAGACTCTGATATAATGCTTTATATTTTGTGATATGAGTCAAATGAGTTAGGGCACTTATAAAAATTCCTTTATTGGCTGGGCATGGTGGCTCACACCTGTAATCCCAGAACTTTGGGAGGCCAAGGGAGGTGGATCACCTGAGGTCAGGAATTTCAGATCAGCCTCACCAACATGGTGAAACCTCGTCTCTACTAAAAATACAAAAATTAGCAGGGCGTGGTGGTGTGCGTCTGTAGTCCCATCTACTCAGGAGGCTGAGATAAGAGAATTGCTTGAACCCAATAGGTGGGTTGCAGTGAGCCAAGATCACACCACTGCACTCCAGCCTGGGCAACAGAGTGAGACTCTGTCTCAAGAAAAAACAAACAAACAAAAAAACATTCCTTTATCAAGAGTCATGTGTAAAATGATATATTAGACATGTATGGAAATCAAACTCCTAAATCATAAATAAAATGGTGTATGCACATGGTTTTTATATTGTGAGTGTTTCTATTGCAAAAACGGCCTTTCTCAAATAGTTTTGTTCTTTTTTTTTGAGACGGAGTCGCGCTCAGTTGCCCAGGCTGGAGTGCAGTGGCGCGATCTTGGCTCACTGCAAGCTCTGTCTCCCTGGTTCACGTCATTCTTCTGCCTCAGCCTCTCCAGTAGCTGGGACTACAGGTGCCCACCACTAAGCCCGGCTAATTTTTTTGTAACTCAGATAGGTTTTTTTTTTCGTACCACAAAAGTAATTACATTTCTTATAATGCATTCTACCAAGCTCCAAATGTAGTAGGAAAATAGTGTTGTTATAGAAAAGTAATGAAATATTTTTGCAAGCTATTTCTCACCTTGTACTCCATGCATATCGATGCTTTTACTTAAAAGTGTGGAAATACATATTTTGAGATTCTATAAGTGTGACAGAGCTAGGAGAGTATACATTTAAAATTGTGTGTCAACTGTAACCAAGTAGTAACAGCTGCTTGAAGTATTGTGTTGAAAATTCCTGCCTATATTCAAAGTCAGAATGAAGATTACTCTGACTGCTTAGTGCATCTGCCAGAGGTATAGGAGGGGAAACTGGCAGCAAGGCACAGATTCATTATCTGTGAACACGGAAGAACAAAGTTCTGACTTTTCTTTAAAACTCCTGAGTAGCAACTTCCATGAAAGAAGGGGTATATCTTACTCACCTCTGCTTCTAAGGAATTTAGCATATGGCATTGTACATAATATACTCATAATACTACTGAATAACTAAATAAAAGTATATAATAGTAAAAATAATTTACCCATTTAAAAATATGAATTTTAAACAATGTCACAAATGTTTAAAAAATTCATTATAAGATAAAGCAAAATGTGTCAACTAACTTGATTAAGAAATGACAAGCTACTTGTGAGTTTCTCCCAATTTGTCCCCATCCCCAAGGGTAACATTATTGTTTATTACCCTTTTATATTTGTTTATATTTGTACCTCTTTTGCTTTTGTTTATAATTGTGTTGCATTTATATGCAAGTTTTGTGTCCTATTTTATAAGTATTTGAAATGCATGTGACTGTTATAATGTGTATCTCTGTATGTTATACTGTTATTCTGGGCCATATGTGGTGGCTCACCACTGTAATCTCAACACTTTGGGAGGCCAAAGCAAGACTGCTTGAGGCTAGGAGTTCAAGACCAGCCTGGCAAACATAAAGAGATCTCACCACTCTAAAAAAAAAAAAAAAAGAAAGAAAAACAAGCAAACAAAAAAATAAACTAACTTTGATGTCTTAAATACATATTCTCTTCCAGAATGTTCCAAATTTTGTTTCCTTTTTAACACTTAAATCTTTAATTTTCTCTGTCCAGCTTTTTATGTGTGAAGTGAATTTAGAATCTGCAATAGCCCAAGTAAACTCACTGCTGCAATTAAAACACACACATACACACACAACTTCAGTGGCTTTGCAAAATAAATGTTTGTTTATTCTTCATGGAACAATTTAATGTAGATCAGCAGGGGCTCTACTCCATACACTGATTCAGATTTTCAGGGTCCTTTTATTTTGTGGCTATATTATCCTCTGAAGTCCTCAGTATTTTCTCCATTCAACTGACAAACAGATGAAGAGAATGAAAAATCACACATGGGAGGGTTTTATGGACCAGGCCTGAAAATGATGTAGGTCACATCTACTCATACTACGCGGCCAGAATTCAGACACATGGCTATGCTCAGCTTCAAGAATACTAAGAAATGTAGTCTTCATGTGTGCCTAGTAGGAAACAAACAAACAAACAAACAAAACTTGATAAAAAGTTAGGCATTTTCTGTTATAGAATCAAATTTAAATTTTTTTATGTTAGATATAAGCACAAATTAAAACAGGAAAAACCTCACTCAGTTTAAGAATGCAATCATGTAATTCATTCTAAGGGATGTGTTTCAATAAACAGTGGAATTTCCTCATTCTCTTACAATGATATAGGGAAACCTTACAACTGAATTAAAAAATTATGAAGCTATTACACATTGAAGATAGTACTAGAGTAAGAATTCATCCCTATATAATTATTATACAATTAACGTGGTGTTTTAAAACATTGAAAAAGCTAAATATAGCAGGCCTTTTTAACATAAAATTTAAAGATAAAACATTTCTGATATTGAATGAAACACTAGACCTTCAATTTCATTCCTAATACCTCTACAAAAGTAAAAATCATATTGTATCTATTCCATGCATAGCATAATGTTTTAAATACAAAACCTTATTCTATATAAGATATTTTCCAATATAGCTACATTAAATTACTATTTAATTATTACAAAATGTTTAAGTTATCAAGAAGTATAACTGTGCTTTACAAATGTCCTTCAAAGTGAAATCATCTAGACTTTATTCTGAAATAAAAAATAAATTCAGAACCAATATATCATTAATATTTTATACATATTTTGCTTTAATATTGCATTAGAAGCAAATTGGAATCCAAGCCCAGATTACATGTTTTGAATATTAACTGTTGAAGCTTCATGGAAATTTTCAAGAGTTTGTTAAATCTTAAGTAATCATTATTATATTATGAAAGATAAAAAAGTCTGTTAAAACTAGTATTCTATTAGGTCAATATAAGAAGTTACAAATGCCTCAGAATTAAGATAAATAAAAAATTATTGATAAGCTTTCAGGAAAAAAAGGACTTTTCGGTTTTAGCATGAACCTTAGAATCATACTTTTCTGTTGAATATTTTTGCTTTAATATAAATATTTTTGTTAGTAGGCAAGGGAGCTACATATTTATATAATCAATAAGCTCCATTGTTTTAAAAGAATGTTTAAGACATGCATTAGGGCGGCTGGCAAGATGGCCGAATACGATGAGCTCTGGTCTGCAGTTCCCAGTGAGATCAACGCAGAAGGTGGGTGATTTCTCCATTTCCAACTGAGGTACCTGGCTCATCTCATTGGGACTGGTAAGAGAGTGGGTGCAGCTGAAGGAGGGTGAGCAAAAGCAGGGTGGGGCATCACCTCACCTGGGAAGCCCAAGGGGTTGGGGAACTCCCTCCCCTAGCCAAGGGAAGCCATGTGGGAATGTGCCATGAGGAAAGGTGCACTCCGGCCCAATTACTATGCTTTTCCCATCCCATGGTCCTCGCAACCCACAGACCAAGAGATTTCCTCTGGTGCCTACACCACCAAGGCCCTGGGTTTCAAGCACAAAACTGGGCAGCCCTATGGGCAGACACCGAGCTAGCTGCAGGAGTTTTTTTTTTTTTCATACCTTAGTATGAACACCAGTGAGACAGAACTGTCCACTCCTCTGGAAAGGGGGTTGAAGCCAGGGAGCCAAGTAGTCTAGCTCAGTGGATCCCACCGCCATGGAGCCCAGCAAGCTAAGATCCACTGGCTTGAAATTCTCTCTGCCAGCACAGCAATCCGAAGCTGACCCGGGATACTCAAGCTTGGTGGGGGGAGGAATATCCACCATTACTGTGGCTTGAGTAGGTGGTTTTCCCCTCACAGTATACAAAGAAGGGCATTATATAATGATAAGGAATTGATGCAACAAGAAGAGCTAACTATCCTAAATATATATGCACCCAATACAGGAGCACCCAGATTCATCAAGCAAGTTCCTAGAGACCTACAGAGGGACTTAGACTCCTACACAATAGTAGTGGGAGACTTTAACACCTCACTGTCAATATTATACAGATCAATGAGACAGAAACTTAACAAGGATATTAAGGACTTGAACTCAGCTCTGGACCAAGCAGACCTAATAGACATCAACAGAACTCTCCACCCAAAATCAATATAATATACATTCCTTTTAGCACCACATCACACTTATTCGAAAATTAATCACACAATTGGAAGTAAAAAACTTTTCAGCAAATGTAGAACAACGGAAATCATAACAAACAGTCTCTCAGACCACAGTGCAATGAAATTGAATGCAGGATTAAGAAACTCACTCAAAACTGCAAAACTACATGGAAACTGAACAGCCTGCTCCGGAATGACTACTGGGTAGTCATACTGGGTACATAACGAAATTAAGGCAGAAATAAATAAATTCTTTGAAATCAATATGAACAAAGATGCAACATATCAGAATCTCTGGGACACAGCTAAAGCAGTGTTTAGCGGGAAATTTATAGCACTAAATGCCCACAAGAGAAAACAGGAAAGAACTAAAATCGGCAACCTAACGTCAAAATTAAAGAACTAGAGAAGCAAGAGCAAACAAATTCAAAAGTTAGCAGAAGACAAGAAATAATGAAGATCAGAGCAGAAGTGAATGAGATAGACACACAAAAAACCCTTCAAAAAATCAATTAATTCAGGAGATGGTTTTTTGAAAAGATCAACAAAATAGACCGCTAGCCTGAATAATACAGAAGAAAAGTGAGAAGAATCAAATAGACACAATAAAAAAATAATAAAGGGGATATCACCACTGATCCCACAGAAATACAAACTACCATCAGAGAATACTATAAAGAGCTCTATGGAAATAATCTAGAAAATCTAGAATAAATGTATACATTCCTAGACACATATCACCCTCCCAAGACTAAACCAGAAGCAATAGAATCCCTGAATAGACCAGTAACAAGTTCTGAAATTGAGGCAGTGATGAATAGCCTACCAACCAAAAAAAGTCCAGGACCGGAAAGATTCACAGTCAAATTCTACCAGAGGTACAAAGAGGAGCTGGTACCATTCCTTCTGAAACTATTTCAAACAATAGAAGAAGAAGGACTCCTCCTTAACTCATTTTATGAGGGCAGCACCATCCTGATGCCAAAACCTGGCAAGATACAACAAAAAAAGGAAAATTTTAGGCCAATATCCCTGATGAACATCAATACGAAAATCTTCGAAAAAAAAAATACTGGCAAACCGAATCCAGCAGCACATCAAAAAGATTATCCACCATGATCAAGTCGGTTTCATCTCTGGGATGCAAGGCTGGTTCAACATACACAAATCAATCAACTTAATCCATCACATAAACAGAACCAATGACAATAACCACATGATTATCTCAATAGATGCAGAATAGGCCTTTGAAAAAATTCAACACCTCTTTATGATAAAAACTCTCAATAAAATCGGTGTTGATGGAATGTATCTCAAAATAATAGGAGTTATTTATGACAAACACACAGTCAGTATCATACTGAATGGGCAAAAGCTAAAAGCATTCCCTTTGAAAACCAGCACAAGACAAGGATGCCCTCTCTCACCACTCCTATTTAACATAGTATTGGAAGTTCTGGCCAGAGCAATCACGCAAGAGAAAGCAACAAAGGGTATTCAAATCGGAAGAGAGGAAGTCAAATTGTTTGCAGATGACATGATTGTATATTTAGAAAACCCTATCATCTCAGCCCAAAATCTCCTTAAGCTGATAAGCAACTTCAGCAAACTCTCAAGATACAAAATCAATATACAAAAATCACAAACATTCCTATACACCAATCATAGAGAGCCAAATCATGAGTGAACTCCCATTCACAATTGCTACAACGAGACTAAAATATCTGGGAATACAATTTACAAGGTATGTGAAGGACTTCTTCAAGGAGAACTACAAACCACTGCTTAAGAAAATTAGAGAGGACACAAACAAATGGAAAAACATTCCATGCTCATGGATAGGAGGAATCAATATCATGAAAATGGCCATACTGCCCAAAATGTATTGATTGAATGCTATCCCCATCAAGCTACCACTGACTTTCTTCACAGAATTAGAAAAAACTACTTTGGATTTCATATGGAACCAAAAAAGAGCCCAT
>NW_012102399.1:1495273-1530399 GCF_000951045.1 Mandrillus leucophaeus
ACACAAAAAACCCTTCAAAAAATCAATTAATTCAGGAGATGGTTTTTTGAAAAGATCAACAAAATAGACCGCTAGCCTGAATAATACAGAAGAAAAGTGAGAAGAATCAAATAGACACAATAAAAAAATAATAAAGGGGATATCACCACTGATCCCACAGAAATACAAACTACCATCAGAGAATACTATAAAGAGCTCTATGGAAATAATCTAGAAAATCTAGAATAAATGTATACATTCCTAGACACATATCACCCTCCCAAGACTAAACCAGAAGCAATAGAATCCCTGAATAGACCAGTAACAAGTTCTGAAATTGAGGCAGTGATGAATAGCCTACCAACCAAAAAAAGTCCAGGACCGGAAAGATTCACAGTCAAATTCTACCAGAGGTACAAAGAGGAGCTGGTACCATTCCTTCTGAAACTATTTCAAACAATAGAAGAAGAAGGACTCCTCCTTAACTCATTTTATGAGGGCAGCACCATCCTGATGCCAAAACCTGGCAAGATACAACAAAAAAAGGAAAATTTTAGGCCAATATCCCTGATGAACATCAATACGAAAATCTTCGAAAAAAAAAATACTGGCAAACCGAATCCAGCAGCACATCAAAAAGATTATCCACCATGATCAAGTCGGTTTCATCTCTGGGATGCAAGGCTGGTTCAACATACACAAATCAATCAACTTAATCCATCACATAAACAGAACCAATGACAATAACCACATGATTATCTCAATAGATGCAGAATAGGCCTTTGAAAAAATTCAACACCTCTTTATGATAAAAACTCTCAATAAAATCGGTGTTGATGGAATGTATCTCAAAATAATAGGAGTTATTTATGACAAACACACAGTCAGTATCATACTGAATGGGCAAAAGCTAAAAGCATTCCCTTTGAAAACCAGCACAAGACAAGGATGCCCTCTCTCACCACTCCTATTTAACATAGTATTGGAAGTTCTGGCCAGAGCAATCACGCAAGAGAAAGCAACAAAGGGTATTCAAATCGGAAGAGAGGAAGTCAAATTGTTTGCAGATGACATGATTGTATATTTAGAAAACCCTATCATCTCAGCCCAAAATCTCCTTAAGCTGATAAGCAACTTCAGCAAACTCTCAAGATACAAAATCAATATACAAAAATCACAAACATTCCTATACACCAATCATAGAGAGCCAAATCATGAGTGAACTCCCATTCACAATTGCTACAACGAGACTAAAATATCTGGGAATACAATTTACAAGGTATGTGAAGGACTTCTTCAAGGAGAACTACAAACCACTGCTTAAGAAAATTAGAGAGGACACAAACAAATGGAAAAACATTCCATGCTCATGGATAGGAGGAATCAATATCATGAAAATGGCCATACTGCCCAAAATGTATTGATTGAATGCTATCCCCATCAAGCTACCACTGACTTTCTTCACAGAATTAGAAAAAACTACTTTGGATTTCATATGGAACCAAAAAAGAGCCCATATAGCCAAGACAATCCTAAGCAAAAAGATCAAAGCTGGAGGCATCACGCTACCTGACTTCAAACTATACTACAAGGGCTACAGTAACCAAAACAACATGGTACTGATACCAAAACAGATATATAGACCAATGGAACAGAACAGAGGCCTCAGAAATAATACCACACATCTACAACCATCTCATCTTTGACAAATCTGACACAAACAAGCAATGGGGAAAGGATTCCGTATTTAATAAATGGTATTGGGAAAACCGGCTAGCCATATGCAGAAAACTGAAACTGGACCCCTTTCTTACACCTTGTAAAAAAATTACCTCAAGGTGGATTAAAGACGTAAATGTAAGAGCTAAAACCATAAAAAACCCTAGAAGAAAACCTAGGCAATAACATAGGACATAGGCATGGTCAAAGACTTCATGACTAAAACACCAAAAGCAATGTCAACAGAAGCCCAAATTGATAAATGGGATCTAATTAAACTAAAGAGCTTCTGCACAGCAAAAGAAACTATCATCAGCATGAACAGGCAACCTACAGAATAGGAGAAAATTTTTGCAATCCATCCATCTGACAAAGGGCTAATATTCAGAATCTACAAGGAACTTAAATACATTTACAAGAAAAAAACAAACCCATCAAAAAGCGGGCTAAGGATATGAACAAACACTTCTCAAAAGAAGACTTTTATGCAGACAACAAGCATATGAAAAAAAGCTCATCATCACTGGTCATTAGAGAAATGCCAATCAAAACCACAATGAGATACCGTCTCACACCAATGAGAATGGCAGTCATTAAAAAGTCAGGAAACAACAGATGCTACAGAGGATGTGGAAAAATAGGAATACTTTCACATTGTTAATGGGAGTGTAAATTAGTTCAACCATTGTGGAAGACAGTGTGGTGATTCCTCAAGGATCTAGAACCAGAAATACCATTTGACCCAGCAAACCAATTACTGAGTATATACCCAAAGGATTATAAGTCATTCTACTATAAAGACACATGCACATGTATGTTTATTACAGGACTGTTCACAATAGCAAAGACTTAGAACCAACCCAAATGCCCATCAATGATAGACTGGATAAAGAAAATGTGGCATATATACCCCATAGAATACTATACAGCCATAAAAAAGGATGAGTTCATGTCTTTTGCAGGAACATAGATGAAGCTGAAAACCATCATTCTGAGCCAACTAACACAGGAACAGAAAACCAACCACTGCATGTTCTCATTCACAAGTGGGAGTTGAACAATGAGAACACATAGACACAGGGAGGGAATTAATATCATTACTTTAGTGGATATAACAGCATGAATAAGTATCTTGATTTAGTCTGTGAGATTGTCAGAAATACAATTCTAATAATCAAACAGAGAGACTTAAATGACTATTCTTTAAAATTAAGGTCCCTGGTGTAAAGTTAGCACCAATTTTAATAAGGATATGCTTAATGTAATTAGAGTATCATGTAATGGTATAATACTTTGTTTTTCAACTAATAAAATACTACTGTATGTGCAACTAATTACTGATACATAATTTTTATCTTCAAATATTGATATATTTTATAATAGAAATTAAAATTATAAAACAATACTAAAAATATGATGCTTTATTAGAACTGATACAACTGAATTTATAGCAAATGTTCAGTTCCTGATTTGATGACCAAGATACATGTCACGGGTGATACACTGTATAGTAAATACAATACAAGGGTAAATATTTTGAATAGAGATAGACCTGGATTAAATCTAGAGTTTATCTTGTATTTACTGTATGACTGTGGCCTAGTTGCAAATTTTTGTCAAAGCAAAAATTCTTCACCTGTAAAATGAAGATAGATTATAACACCTATCCAGCATAGGGTCACTGTAAAGAATAAGTAAATTATGTAATATGCTTGGTTCAGGCTTGGACATCACAAGTACCAAGTCTGTGTACATTTACTTAGTACTTGAACATTATTTCAACAAACATTGCTACATCTAGTAACAAGTATGTGGTATATTGATATGAAGGTATATATAGATTATATATGCTATATATATAATATATGCTATATATATCATGACTGCAGGGAATTCATTAAAATAATAAATTTGTTAGAATTTATCTGTAGTAATAATTATTTTCTTAACAGTGATTACCTGAAGAGTCCATCACTGCTAAAAAATATGACTGTAGTGATTCTATGATACTTCTGCACACATGGAAATCCTCAAAGCTAACAAATCTGCATTATTTCAAAAATTTTCTAAAACTGATAAAATTATTGTTCCATATCAATAAAAAAATGGAAATTTTGTTTATATGTTTCTAATAATGGCTTCTAGTTTTGAAGGTAAATCTAGGCAGGAAGATGTGAGAAAGGAAAGTTGTCCCTGAATTGTGCTATTATTACCTGACATTGGTGTACTGTGGAATAGGTATCTATCTATATGGGTTTCTTTCTCTTGTGAATGGTGTTGTTTCTTAACACCACAACTAACATGTCTATTTTACATATCCATATTCATGCTTAATCACACAAATACTTAAAAATTCTATAAATTTGCTATTTACTTCCCTCAGGACAAATTAAATGTCATTTAAAGTTTTCTTCTACATTTCAACGTATACTTTGAACTAAAATTCCATTAGGAACCACTGTTTCATATTCCACAGTTTCCACATGCTTTTTTTTTTCACATATTTGATGTTGATCACCACTTTGCTACTCAATCTTATCTTCTCTATGTTCAACATATGCACAGTCTTTAATTTTGGTTAGTTTTGTGTCAAGTCACTTCACAATTACAGTACCTTTTCCATTTTTTACTTTCCATGTGAGATATTAATATAGCGTAATGGAATGGATAAAAGCATTCTCAGGCTATTTTCCTTCTGACATTTACTGACTAGGCAACCCCAGACCAGCTAAATTCTTTCTCTCAGTTTTTCTATCTCTGCAATAAGTATACAAAAATCTCACAAGATTATTGTGATGTTCACGTGAGATATAAATAAAATTAAATATTTTTTGTTGTGAGATGCTCAGTTCTATATTTATTTACTATTAATTATGGTAATATAAAAAATAACTTAAAGGGGTAAAAAAGGTGGAAGGCATCAAGGTTAGGGTTATGAAATGAGTACATGAGAAAGCACACAGGAAAAAGTGGGAGAGAAGATACAAACAAATAAGAGACTATCTCCCGTAAACATTACATCTGAGCTTTATGGAGAAGAAAAGAGAGAAAAAAATTACTGTTTTTTATGTAAAGGGAATCCTTGGGAAATTTGTGACTGACCTCAGGATGAGAATTGCTGGAAGTTTGATCCCTTAGTACAGTTTAGAGGTCCATTCTTCAGTGCTTAGGTATCTTGCCTTTTCTCACCATAGAACTTATTATTCTTGTTCATTTGTTGGAATTCCCAAAGATCATATGCACTATGTAGATAGGAGATAGAAAATGATGAATAAAATTTTCTGAATGAATTTTAAGTATAAGAAATACCATTTGACCCAGCAAACCAATTACTGAGTATATACCCAAAGGATTATAAGTCATTCTACTATAAAGACACATGCACATGTATGTTTATTACAGGACTGTTCACAATAGCAAAGACTTAGAACCAACCCAAATGCCCATCAATGATAGACTGGATAAAGAAAATGTGGCATATATACCCCATAGAATACTATGCAGCCATAAAAAGGATGAGTTCATGTCTTTTGCAGGAACATAGATGAAGCTGAAAACCATCATTCTGAGCCAACTAACACAGGAACAGAAAACCAACCACTGCATGTTCTCATTCACAAGTGGGAGTTGAACAATGAGAACACATAGACACAGGGAGGGAATTAATATCATTACTTTAGTGGATATAACAGCATGAATAAGTATCTTGATTTAGTCTGTGAGATTGTCAGAAATACAATTCTAATAATCAAACAGAGAGACTTAAATGACTATTCTTTAAAATTAAGGTCCCTGGTGTAAAGTTAGCACCAATTTTAATAAGGATATGCTTAATGTAATTAGAGTATCATGTAATGGTATAATACTTTGTTTTTCAACTAATAAAATACTACTGTATGTGCAACTAATTACTGATACATAATTTTTATCTTCAAATATTGATATATTTTATAATAGAAATTAAAATTATAAAACAATACTAAAAATATGATGCTTTATTAGAACTGATACAACTGAATTTATAGCAAATGTTCAGTTCCTGATTTGATGACCAAGATACATGTCACGGGTGATACACTGTATAGTAAATACAATACAAGGGTAAATATTTTGAATAGAGATAGACCTGGATTAAATCTAGAGTTTATCTTGTATTTACTGTATGACTGTGGCCTAGTTGCAAATTTTTGTCAAAGCAAAAATTCTTCACCTGTAAAATGAAGATAGATTATAACACCTATCCAGCATAGGGTCACTGTAAAGAATAAGTAAATTATGTAATATGCTTGGTTCAGGCTTGGACATCACAAGTACCAAGTCTGTGTACATTTACTTAGTACTTGAACATTATTTCAACAAACATTGCTACATCTAGTAACAAGTATGTGGTATATTGATATGAAGGTATATATAGATTATATATGCTATATATATAATATATGCTATATATATCATGACTGCAGGGAATTCATTAAAATAATAAATTTGTTAGAATTTATCTGTAGTAATAATTATTTTCTTAACAGTGATTACCTGAAGAGTCCATCACTGCTAAAAAATATGACTGTAGTGATTCTATGATACTTCTGCACACATGGAAATCCTCAAAGCTAACAAATCTGCATTATTTCAAAAATTTTCTAAAACTGATAAAATTATTGTTCCATATCAATAAAAAAATGGAAATTTTGTTTATGTGTTTCTAATAATGGCTTCTAGTTTTGAAGGTAAATCTAGGCAGGAAGATGTGAGAAAGGAAAGTTGTCCCTGAATTGTGCTATTATTACCTGACATTGGTGTACTGTGGAATAGGTATCTATCTATATGGGTTTCTTTCTCTTGTGAATGGTGTTGTTTCTTAACACCACAACTAACATGTCTATTTTACATATCCATATTCATGCTTAATCACACAAATACTTAAAAATTCTATAAATTTGCTATTTACTTCCCTCAGGACAAATTAAATGTCATTTAAAGTTTTCTTCTACATTTCAACGTATACTTTGAACTAAAATTCCATTAGGAACCACTGTTTCATATTCCACAGTTTCCACATGCTTTTTTTTTTCACATATTTGATGTTGATCACCACTTTGCTACTCAATCTTATCTTCTCTATGTTCAACATATGCACAGTCTTTAATTTTGGTTAGTTTTGTGTCAAGTCACTTCACAATTACAGTACCTTTTCCATTTTTTACTTTCCATGTGAGATATTAATATAGCGTAATGGAATGGATAAAAGCATTCTCAGGCTATTTTCCTTCTGACATTTACTGACTAGGCAACCCCAGACCAGCTAAATTCTTTCTCTCAGTTTTTCTATCTCTGCAATAAGTATACAAAAATCTCACAAGATTATTGTGACGTTCACGTGAGATATAAATAAAATTAAATATTTTTTGTTGTGAGATGCTCAGTTCTATATTTATTTACTATTAATTATGGTAATATAAAAAATAACTTAAAGGGGTAAAAAAGGTGGAAGGCATCAAGGTTAGGGTTATGAAATGAGTACATGAGAAAGCACACAGGAAAAAGTGGGAGAGAAGATACAAACAAATAAGAGACTATCTCCCGTAAACATTACATCTGAGCTTTATGGAGAAGAAAAGAGAGAAAAAAATTACTGTTTTTTATGTAAAGGGAATCCTTGGGAAATTTGTGACTGACCTCAGGATGAGAATTGCTGGAAGTTTGATCCCTTAGTACAGTTTAGAGGTCCATTCTTCAGTGCTTAGGTATCTTGCCTTTTCTCACCATAGAACTTATTATTCTTGTTCATTTGTTGGAATTCCCAAAGATCATATGCACTATGTAGATAGGAGATAGAAAATGATGAATAAAATTTTCTGAATGAATTTTAAGTATAAACACACTCATATATAGGGTTGAAGTTATATTGTTTCTCTGGGCTATGGGCTATCTATGCAATGATGAAAACTCCTCACTCAATCTCAACTTTGCCAAGTATTACAAAATTTTACTTTTTATCAGAGTAAAAATACAGCTTGAAAGATTTAAGAAAACACTTCAAAAATAGGAAATTTGAGCAGAAAACAGAATTTAGGGGCAGAAATCAACACTTTGCAAGAGAAAGGTAAATATGTAAAGGAAATATCTACTAGTAAATGGGATTAATTCATTTTCTTACATCTGGATGGCTCAAGACAAATTATTGTCTACTTAATGCTGGTCTATGCTTTATGTATATATCAATGGTTACACAAGGAGACTTCTTAGAGAAAGAAAAGAGAGCTATACTAATTAGTAATTTTTTCAACTTTGAGATTTTTCCTATTCACGTTTATGAATACTGATGTTAGCTTTTTAACAAAATAGGTAGAAATTGTAATTGCTTGAGTATTTCACTCTCTTTCTGGCCCCTTTCATCTTCCAAATTAATGGACTGTGTTTATCCTATCTAACTGCCTATCAAACAAAACAACAACAAAACATATGGTGAATAATATAATTCTCAGGAGATTTGTTAATACAGTGAGTCCTCCATATCTGCAGGTTCCACATATGGAGGATCAATCAACCGTGAATCAAAAATTTTCAAGGAAAAAAAAAATAACAAGGAACTATAAAAAATAATTTAAATTTTGAAAACCAATATAGTATAACAATTATTTACATAGCATTTGCATTGTATTAGATATTATAAGTAATCTAGAGATTATAGTATATGAAAGGATGTGTGTAGGTTATATGCAAATATTATGCCATTTTATATCATTGACTTGAGCATTTAAGGATTTTTATATTTGAGAAGTGTCCTGAAACCAATCCCCTATGGATACTGAGAGACAACTGATAGGAATGGGATGGTAATATCAAATCATGTGAAATTCCAAAATTTAATAGTGACAGCCTGGAAGAGAATATACGGATGCAAATAATTTAGGCAGAATAAAAGTTACATTTTTATATGAGTACGATGTAAATGAATATTTCCCAAACATGGTTTATTTTCACACTCATCTGGGTAGTTATTTAAAATGTCATTCATAGCCTTGGCCTCAATCTCCTGCATTTAAATGTTTGAAATTAGGTTCTAGAATTGATAGATTTAACCAGCTTTAGGTCTTAGACAATTATAAAACTGCCAGCAGATGGACATGTGGGAGCTTTTACTATAAATACTTGGCCAGATATAGATCATAAAACTGAGCTGCAAAGAGTCAACGATACCATGGGGACATTCAAATATCAGTAAAGTACTGTGGTATAACAAGAAATATATTTGGTCTTTTTTCAGGCTTCCTGGCACAAAGCACCAAAAATCCTTGGAATTTCCTGAGTGATAGAAGTATCTTTTGTTATTTATAATGAGCCTGTTTTGATCATACCTGAGTTTATGCTAATGAGGTGACTTGTGGTGGAATTCTAGGTAGCCTCAGGCTAGGTTCAGTCCCCCAAAAAGATCAAGTGATTAGAAGATTGGAACTTTAAGCCCCACCCAACAACCTCCAGGAAAGCAGGGTGGGGCTGAAGATTAAGCTCTATAAAATCTCCTGAGCAATGAGATTTGATGAGCTTCCAGGTTGGTAAATACATCAGGGTGCTGGGAGGGTGAATTGCCCTGAGAGAGCATAGAAATTCTATATCCCACTTCCTTCATACCTTGCCCTATGCATCTCTTTTATTCAACTGTTCCTGAGTTGTACACTTCATTATAAACCAGTAAACATAAGAAATGTTTCCCTGAATTCCATGAACTATTCTAGCAAATTATGGAAAATAAGGAGAGGATCATGGGAACTGTGAATTCATAGCCAGTCAAAATTGTGATAAGTATCTTCAGCAGGGGAAGACTTATGAGACTAAGCCCTTAACTTCTGAGATCTGACAGTAACTCCAGGTAGGTAGTGTCAGGATCGAATTGAATTGTAGGACACCCATCTAGTGTCAGAGAACTGGTCAGTATCAAAAAAGCCCAAACTTCTGGTGCCTGAAGTGTTCTGTGTTAGAGTGCAGAGAAACAGTGACTATATGTTCTAACCTTTCTGTAAACTTGGGACACTTTCAGGTACTGAGAGAAAATAGTGATTTTTTTCCCCCTTTGCAAGCCACTTTATATCTCAGAATATTAAAAAAAAGAAACAATGAGAACTGCTAATATAGATTTAAATTAACCAATATAGAGAATCTGTTTTGTGAAATGGCAAAGATGTCACTTATGGATAAATTAATTATATCATATGTGGTTATGTGTGCTGTTTGAAGTGCTATTCTCAACACTTATTTTAAGTGAATAAATGAAGTAGTAAAATGTTAATATTCATGTCATTAATATCAGACTTTGGCAAGAATAATTCAATATATTCATAGAAACCATGCTTTAACTCTACATGGGGAAATGTTTTATAGGAAACTTTCAAAAGGTGTTTTGACCATGGAATTCTGAATGACCTTGGTAAAAAAGAACAGAGAGAGTTATCTAGGAAGATCAAAGTGCTTTCTATAAGGTTCTCTGGTAAGCACAGATTAAAAATAAAAATATACGAGAAAAAAGCAAAGAAAGAGAATTAAAGAATATGGCAAGACATTAGCAGGTCTATTTCAGAACAGCAATAGGAACGCTAAATCTCAAAGTGCACTAATATTTTCAAAACCTCTAAAAAAAACAAAGTTTGTACTTATGTTGTGAACCAGATTGTGAAAGTTCTCTCCTCAGGTCAAATACTATGATAATAAATAGGTAAAGAGGAAAAGATGATCTTTTTAACCTCAATTTTGTTTTCATTTTTTCTTTCAAATGTAATAATCTTCATATTGGAAGGATGAAATCAAAATGATGAAGAGAAACTAAAATTCCAAATAGTTGAAGAAATATGAACAGAGAAAAGTATAACAAATTCTCCAAATGACTTACTTTTCTGGCTTAGGAAGTATCTAATTTAGGGTGCTGAGTAATTTTGAAGATAAGATCGATGTCAGTAATCTTTGAGGAGCTATTGATAATTGGGGAGCTGCCAGGAGAGTAAAGAAAGGAAAATGTCCCAAGTTTACGAAAAGGTTAGGCAGAGTCTTAAAACTATAGACCGGGGATCTTGACATTTATGCTCAGTAAAATATTTGAAGGAAATGGATGGATGATTTTTGAGTACTGGGAAAGGTCATAATTAGCAGCAGTGAGCACGTGTTCACTGAGAATAAGATATGGTAGGCTGTCTTTATTCCTTATTTTTGACATAATGACTAAGTTGGTATTCCAGAGGACTGACATAGACATAGCATATTTGAATTAGACATAGCATTTTTAATCTTTTGTACAAGATAGAAATGTGTGAACTGTATGATAATAGCAATAAGCAGGCTCACCACTTGTTTAGTATATTACCTAATGAATATTAATTACTAAAGTAACATCATCTTAGAAAGAAATAGATCTATCTCTTGTTTAAAAAATTTTTTTTAGCTTTTTTTTAATAACATGAAGACATGTCAGGTGTTGCAGTATTAGGTGTTTTTAACTGCATGTCACTAGTCCAAGCAGCAAAGATTTTATATATTTACAAATATAGACATGAATTAGCAGTAGACCAAGAACATGTGACATTTATAAGTTTGAAAGACAACTACTTATGAAGTAGACAGCTGCAACTGAGAAAAACAAAGGATCTCTTTATGGTCTAGGAAAGAACTTTAAATCTGGAAACCTTCAGATGTCACAGCTGGTACATCAATGAAAAAGATGCAAAGTGGTCACTACAGTTCAAGTCCAGAGATTAAGCAGAGAATTAGCATCATAGGCGACAACACTTAGGCTTGAAACACTCTTGAGACAGTCGGAAATAAGAACCAGGGCAGCACTGTAACCAAAAACATCCAAATGGAATTAGAAGATCTTTGTACTTCTCTGTAACTTTGTACAGAGCCAAAATAAAATTGCAAAAATCTCAAAGCCCAAATTCAGAATATGCTTAGAAAAAACTTTACCATATCTGAGCTTCTTTTGAAATATGGAATTTCAGGCTTTGGTGAGCTAGAAATTTACATATATTTTATCTATCTACTATCTACCTATCTATCATCTCTATCTCTATCTATCTATCTATCTATCTATCTATCTATCTATCTATCTATCTATCTATCTATCTATCTAATTTTTGTATCTATCGTGGTAAAAAAAACCACACATAAAATTTGCCATCTGAACCATTTTACACATACAATTAAATAGTGTTAAGTATATTCACATTGTTGTAAAACAGACCTCTAGAACTTTTTCATCTTGCAAATTTGAAACTTTATGCCCGTTGAACAACAACTTCCCTTTTTCCTTTCTTTCCAGCCTCTGGTAACAACTATTCTACTTTCTGTTTCTATGCTATATTAAATATATCTCACTTGTAGTATCATATAGTATTTGTCTTCTTGCAACTGGCCTATTTCATTTAGCATAATGTCCCCAATTTTCATCAATGTTGTAGCATATGACAGGATTTCTTATGTTTTAAAACTTAGTAATATTCCATTGTATGTGTATACTGTTTGTACATTCCTCTATTGATGGGCATTTGGGTCACTTCTACCTCTTTGCTATTGTGAATAGTGTGACAATGAACATGGGAGTGCAAATATCTCTTTGAGATCCTGCTATCAATTCTCCTGGTTATAACCCAGAAGTGGAACTGTTGGATAATATGGTACTTTCATTTTTAATTTTTTGAGGAAGCTCCATACTGTTTTTCGTAACAGTTGTGTTACCAGAAAGGGATCCTGATCCAGACCCCAAGAAAGGGTTCTCAGACCTCACACAAGAAAAAAATGGGGGCAAGATCATAGAGTAAAGTGAAAGCAAGTTTATTAGAGAAGTAAACAAAAGAAAGAATGATTGGCTACTCCATAGTGGGAGCAGCGGCATTAGCTGCTCTCCTGAGTATACTTACATTTATTTCTTGATTATATGTTGAACAAGGGGTGGATTACTAATGAGTTTTTGGGGAAAGGAGTGGGAAATTCCTGGAGTGGAGAGTTTGTCCCCTTTTTAGACCATATAGGGTAACTTCCTGATATTGCTATGATATTTGTAAGCTGTCTTAGCTCTCATGGGAGTGTCTATTATTAACATGCTAATGCATTATAATTAGCATGTAAAGAGCAGTGAGGACAGCCAGAGGTCACTTTTGTCACCATCTTGGTTTTGGCGGGTTTTGGCCAGTTTCCTTGCTGCAACCTGTTTTATGATCTTTATGGTCCTACGGTCAGCAAGGTCTCCTATCTCTTATCTCATCCTTTAAGAATGCCTGACCTCCTGGGAACGCAGCTCTGTATGTCTAAGCCTTATTTTACCCAGCCCCTATTCAAGATAAAGTCACTCAGGTTCCAACACCTCTGACAGCTGTACCATTTTACAATCCCACAAGCAGTGCACAAGGATTCTAATTTCTTCATATCCTTGTCAACACTTTTTATTTTCTGTTTTTTTGATAGTAGGTATTCTAAAGGGTGTCAGTATTTTACTGTGGTTTTGCCTTGCATTTCTCTGATGATTAGTGATGTTGAGCATCATTTCAAATGCTTGTTGACAATTTGTATATAATCTTTGGAGAATTGTCTGTTCAAGCCATTTGATCATTTTTAAATTGGTTTATTTTAATTTTGTTAACTTGTAGGAGTTCTTTATCAGATATATGATTTGCAGATATTTCTATCATCCATAGGTTGCATTTTCCCTTTATTAATTGTATCATTTGACTGTTTTAACGTTTGAGGTAATCTCATGTATTTTTGCTTTCATTCCCTATGCTTTTGGGTGTCATATTTAAGAAATCATTGCCATACTGAATGTCATTAAGTTTTTCCCCTATGTTTTCTTCTAGAAGTTTTATAGTTTCAGATCTTTAATAAAGTTTGAATTAATTTCAATATATGTATGATATAAGATTCCAACTTTATATTTTTGCATATGGGTATCCAGTTTTTGCTACACAAGTTTTGAAGAGACAGTTTTTTTTCCCATACAGTAGTCGTGGCACTCCTGTTAATGATCATTTGATTATACATGCTTGAGTTCATTTTTGGACTCTCTATTCTATTCCATCGGTCTATATGTCTGTCTTGACATAAGTACAACACTATTTTGTTTACTAAATCCATATTAGTCAGAGTTCTCAAGAGAAACAGAACCAATAAGCAATATAAGTGTATATAATTATTGTAAAAAATTGTCTCAAGTGAATATGAAAGCTGAGAAGTCTTGCATAGTTCCAGCCTGTGGCTAAAAGTCTGAGAATCAGGAAGGCCAATGGTATCAGTTCCATTCTTAAACCTGGCAGGTTGGAGACCTAAGAAGTGCCAATATTTCAATCTGAATTCCAAGATCACAAAAGATCAATGTCTCAGCTCCAAAGTCGAGCAGGAGGAATTTCCTCTTAGCGTTTTTGTTCTATTCAAGTCTGCAATTGATTGGAAGAGGCCCATCCACATTAGGGAGGGCAATCTGCTTTCATCAGTGTACGGATTCAAATGTTAATCTTATCCAGAAACACCCTCACAGACATAACAAGAATAATGTTTGACCAAATAACCTGAGCACACAATGACCCAGTCAAATTGACATATAGAATGAACTATTATAGTACCTTTGTAATATGTCTGAACTCAGGAAATATGAGCCTTCTTTGTTGTTTTTCAAAAATGTTTTTGGCTAATCTGTGTCTCTTGAGATTAGATATAAATTTTAGGATAATATTTTTTCTATTCCTGAAAGGAAAAGGCCATTGACAAAATAGTAGAAATTGTATTGAATCTGTAGATTACTTTGGGTGCTATTGCCACCTAAACAAAATTAAGTCTTCCTCTCCATGAAAATGGGAGAGTTTCCATTTGTTTGTGTCTTACTAAAGTTTTTATAGCAATTTGTGTGGTTTTCGTTGTATAAATATTTCACTTCAGTTAATTCGTGTTTTATTATTTTTAATGCTATTATGGATAGAATTATTTTTAAAATTTTATTTCTGTATTTTTTATTATTTGATACAGAAATACAACTAATTTTTGACTGTCAATTTGTTTTCTGCAGTATTGCTAAATTCATGTATTAGTTCTAGCAACTTTGTGTATATGAGTGTATGTGTGTAACCTTTACAATTTTCTATATATAAGATCACACCATCTATAAACAGAGAGAATTTTACTTCTTCCTTTGCAATTTGAATGACTATATATTTTTCCTTTCTAATTGCTCTGGCTAGGACTTCCAATACTATTGAACAGAAGTGCTGAGAGTAGGCATCTTTGTCTCATTTCTGATCTTAGAGAAAAAGCTCTCATTGAGCATGATGGTAGCTGTGTGCTTTTTATAAATGGCCTTCATTGGGTTAAAGTAATTTTCTTCTATTTCTATAAAGTAAGTGTTTCTATAATGAAAGGGTTCTTAATTCTGTTATATGCTCTTTCTGCATTAATTGAAATGATCATGTAGGTTTTCACCTTCATTTTATTAATATGGTATATTAACTTGATTTTTTTTTTTGTATTTTGGACAACATCCTTGAATTCAAGGCATAAATCCCCTTTGGCTGTGGTGTATATTCTTTTTTGTTTGTTTGTTTGTTTGTTTGTTCGTTTTTTGAGACAGAGTCTTGCTCTGTTGCCAGGCTGGAGTGCAGTGGTGGCATCTTGGCTCACTGCAAGCTCTGCCTCCAGGGTTCAAGTAATTCCCCTGTGTCAGCCTTCTGAGTAGCTGGGACTACAGGCACATACAACTACACCAGGCGAATTTTTTGTATTTTAGTAGAGACAGGGTTTAACCATGTTGGTCAGGATGGTCTCAATCTCCTGACCTCGTGATCCACCCGCCTTGGCCTCCCAAAGTGCTGGGATTACAGACATGAACCACTGTGCCCAGCCGGTGTATAATCTTTTTAATGTACTGTTGAATTTGATTTGCTAGTGTCTTGTTGAGAATTTTTGCATCAATATTTATCCAAGATATTGATCTTTTTAGTTTTCTTTTTTTTGTTGTGTCTTTGTATGGCTTTGGTATTAAGGTAATGCTGATCTCAGAGAATGAGCTTGCAAGTATTCTTTATTGTTCAATTTATTGGAAGAGTTTTCAGAGGATTGGTGTTAATTCTTCTTTAATAGTTTAGTAGAATTTTTTCAGTGAAAATATCTCATTCTGATTTTTTTTTTTATTCGGAGGTTTCTGATTACTGTTCCAATCTCCTTATGTATTACTGGTCTATTCAGACTTCCTATTTCTTCATAATTTAGTTTTGACAAGTGTGTGTTTCTAGGAATTTGTCCATTTCTTCTAGGTTATCCAGTTTGTTGGCATATAATTTTTCACTGCATTCTGTTATAATTCTTTTTAATTTTTGTGATATCTGTAGTAATACCCACTCTTTTATTTCTGATTGTGAGTATTTGAGTCTTCACTCTTTCTCCTTAATCTAAGAATTTTTCAGTTTTGCCCATCTTTAAAAAAATTATTAGTTTTTTTTATTATTTTTATTGTCTATTCTGTTTATCTTTGCTGTAATCTGTTTTTTATTTCTTCCACTGGATTTTAGGTTTAGTTTGTTGTTCTTTTCCTAGTTTCTTGATTCCTAAAACTAGTTCTTTGATTTGGGGTTTTTCTTATTTTTCATGTATGTAATTATGAGGCAGAAATTTAAAAATAAATATGCATTCATTCACTCCAAGAAAAGTAACAGGCAAGGCAAGGGTTAAAATTAAAAGAACAAGTTTTCCTCTGCCTAGCAAGCTCACTTCAAGGACAGTTACAAGATAATACTCTCCGCTGTCTGGAAAGCCAAGGCCAAAGGAATGGGCTCCAAACACCACCCCATTCCAGAGCAAGGTTGAAGGGAAAAAAGAAGAGAAAGACAAATTCTTTTACTGTTACTCCTTTCCCTGGCTTCTTAAACATAACTATGTTTTACAAATATCTGTATTAAGGCAGTTCTTGTTTTTCTTTTGAGGCAGCTACAAGGTCCCTAGCTATGCAAGGCCACAAGTTATGCCAAGTCCACAGTTATGCTGTTGATTACATGACCTGTCACTATATGATTAACTGCTTTTTTGCTTCTGTAAGTTTGCTTATAAAAACCCCGCTCATTCTTTGTTCAATGCTCAGCTTTTTGCATGTGAATCCACTGAGCTGGTGAGTACCTAAAATAAACAATCCTCCTGTTCTCCATATTGGTCTCTCCAGTCCTCAGTTTCCCACAATAATTATCGCTATAAGCTTCCTATATCTCATAAGTTTTAGTATGTTGTGCTTTTATTTTAATTTTCAATTTTCTCAAGGTATTTTCTAATTTCTGTTGTAATTTCTTTGACTCATTGGTGTTTAAGAGGGTGTTAATTTTTACATACTTATGAATTTTTCTGTTTTCTTCTTGCTGTTTTCCTTGTGCTCCTGTTTTCTTGTGCTTTGATGTTTAGTTTCATGTCACTGTGATCAGATAAGATACTTCACATAATTTCAATCTTCTAGAATTGGTAAGGGTTGTTTTTTGTCCTACCGTGAGGTTTATCCTATAGAATGCTTCATGTGCATTTGAGAAGAAAGTATATTCTGTTGTTCTTGGGGAGTGGTCTTTATATATCTGTTAGGTTCAATTGTCTATAATATTATTCAAGTCCTCTATTTCATTATTGATCTTTTGTTTAGTTTTTATTTGATTATTTAATGTAAGGTTTTGAAGTCTCCTACCATTATTGTGCTGTTTTCTATTTCTCTGTTGAATTCTATCAAAGTATGCTTTATATATTTAGGAGTTCTAAGGTTTTGTGCATAAATGTTTACAAATGCTGCGTCTTTTTAGATAATTGACCCCTTTAACATTATATAATATAATTGTTTCTTGTGACAGCTTTTACTTAAAGTCTATTTTTAAATATTAAGATAGCATCCCCCACTCTGTTTTAATTGTCATTTGCATGGGATATATTTTTTTATACTTTTATTTTCACCCTCCATTGTCCTTAGAGT
Source organism: Mandrillus leucophaeus (assembly GCF_000951045.1). Classification (NCBI taxonomy): domain Eukaryota; kingdom Metazoa; phylum Chordata; class Mammalia; order Primates; family Cercopithecidae; genus Mandrillus; species Mandrillus leucophaeus. The sequence continues at coordinate 1,512,933 of NW_012102399.1, forward strand.
GTCTTGCAGACAATATATAGTTGGATCCTGATTTTTAATCCTTTCAGCAAATCTCTGTCTTTTGATCAAGAAATGTAATCTAGTTACATTTAAAGTCATTACAAATAGGGAAGAACTTACTATTGCCTGTTAGTTCGTTGTTTATGTCTTACAGTTTTTCTGTCTCTTCTTTCCTCCTTTGCTGCCTTCCTTTACTTTTAAATGATATTTTGTAGTGACATGCTTTGATTCCTTTCTCATTTCCTTTCTAGTATATTTTATAAATATATTATTTGTGACTATCATGACAATTATATAAAATATCTTAAAATTATTGTATCCTATTTTAAACTGATAACAACTTAGTTTCAATTGCATACAAAAACTCTATTCCCGTATAGCCTCACCCCCCACTTTGTTATGAATTTTACAAATTGCATCTTTATGTATTATATGCCCATTAACATAGATTTATAATTTTAAAAAATATTTTTGATCATTTTAATTATATGTTTCAAAACTGTAATAATACATCTCATAAGTGTCTATGTATTTACCTTTATCAAATAATCTTATACTTTTGTAGGGCTTTGTATTGCTGTCTACTGTACTTTCATTTTATTTGAAAAAAAATCCCTTTAGTATTCCTGCAGAACAGGTCTAGGGATAACAAGCTGCCTTTGCTTTTATTTATTCGGAAGTCTTAATTTCTCCATTTTTGAAGAATGGTTTTGCCAGATACAATATTCTTGGTTGATAGTATATTTTTTCTTTTAGCACTTTGTATATGTCATTCTATTTCATTCTAGCATTCAAAGTTTCTGCTGCAAAATACACTGATAATTTCATGAAAACTTCCTATGTGATGGAAGTTTTTTTTATCATTATTTCTTCATATAACCTCTTCTTTCCTCTTTCTCTTCTCCTTCTGGGATTCTCACAATGCATATGTTACTCTATGTGATAATGTCTCTTAAGTCTCTTGTCTTTTCTTCATTTTTTTTTCTTTTGTTCCTCTGACATAATGATTTCAAATGAACAGTTTGCAGTTTTGCTATGTTTTTCTTCTGCCTGAACAAGTCTGCTGTTAACCCTCTCTATGAATTTTTTAGTTCACTTACTGTATTTTCTTCAGCTCCAGAGTTTGTTTGGTTCTATCTCACAATTTCTCTCGTTGTTGATATTCTTATTTTGTTCATGCATCATTTTTCTAATTTTATACAGTTGCCTGTCTGTGTTCTCTTTTAGCTCGTTGAACATCTCTTTGAACAATTATTTTAAATTATTTGTCAAGCAGCTCATAGATCTACCTTTCTTTATGATTCATTTATGGCATTTTATTTTTTTCCTCTAATTGGGTCACATTTTTCTATTTCTTTTATGGTTTGTAATCTTTTGCTAGGATTTTGGAATTTAGAAAAAGAAATATCTTCCATTATTTTCATATCAGTTTCTTGTATTAGTCAGGGTTCTCTAGAGAGACAGAACTAATGGAATATATATATTATATATATAAATATATACACACATACACACACACACATCACATCACATACATATAGGAATTTATTAAGTATTAACTCACATGATCACAAGGTCCCTCAATAGGCCACCTACAGGCTGAGGAACAAGTAGAGCCAGTCCGAGTTCCAAAACTGGAGAATTTGGAGTCCAATGTTCGAGGTCAGGAGGCATCCGGCACAGGAGAAAGATGTAGGCTGGGAGGCTAGGCCAGTTTCTCTTTTCACATTTCTTTGCCTGCTTATATTCTAGCCACTGTAGCAGCTGATTAGATTGTGCCCACCCAGATTAAGGGTGGGTCTGCCTTTCCCAGCCCACTAACTCAAATGTTAATCTCCTTTGGCAACATCCTCACTGACACATCCAGGATCAATACTTTGTATCTTTCAATCCAATCAAATTTACACTCAGTATTAACCATCACATTTCCTAAAGAGGAAGAATTTTACCAATGAGCAGAGCAAGTTTCTAGGACTTCTCAAACCCTTTTTATTATCTTGCTTCCCCTAGCCTGTGCCTTTGGAGCTATAGGTCTAATGTTCTTTGTTCTTACCTCTGTTTTTAGTGGCTTTCAGAATCTGATGCTGGACCCATGAACACTCCAAATAGATAAGATAGAAATCAGTTGTTTTGGCAGTTCCCAGATGGTCTGGAATGTTGGAACTGGGCCACTCTTTTGTTTCAATTCCAAGAGAGAAGCCTAAATATGAGGGTTTTCTTGCCATTGCTCCACTCTATCTTCATAAAGGGAGGGTCATAAATACATGTGCCAAAGGCTAATATATATATATATATAATACACACACACACACACATATATATATACACACATATGTATATATGTATTTTACCCTTTTACTTGAATTCCTTATTTATTTTACAATGACCTGGGTGATTCTCAACTGCTCTCTAGAGTTCTCACAGAGATATTTTGGTCTGTATATTATTGCTAACTCTGCATCCCTGTGGCAGAAGGAGGTCCTGTAGCTTGCTAGTCTTCTATCTTGCTGACATCTCTTCAGAACTAGAATTTTGAACATCATTCACCAAGAACAAAGCAGGTAGTTATCTGGTCCCGTTTAGGCTACTCTAGTGAAATTTTATCTAGAGCATTACATTTATTTCGAGACAGTACATATTAAGACCTACAGAGAATAACTAGACCATGTTTAAATTAGAGAATGCAGAATTATAAAAGGGCTAAAAATTATGTGATGTAAAAGCAGAGAAAAAGAGCTTGGAACATCAATAGAAATCAGAAAGTAATGGCTAATGTGATAAGATTTGATTATCTTCATCTTTGAACCTTAGTAACTAGTGCATACCAGGTCTCAACAAGTATTACTCTAAAAAAATCATAATATTATGGATTAGTAATATATAATATTACCTTCAACCAGTTGAAATAATGTGTCTGTTCCATTGTCACAAATTAGCATTTGCGTATGTGTGTGTAGGACAATGTAACTACCTGATTTTATATCTAAGGATACTAAGAAAGCAGAGAGGCTGAGCAGGTTGCCTGTATCACTTAGCAAATAAAAAGAATTTAGAATTTGTATTTTGAAACTAATTCCATCCTGCTAAATAGAACTAAGCACATCCTCCTAATCTCTTTCATTTATTAAAAAAAAAAATATATAAATTGTTCCACATGTGGTATTGAGAAGCTGAGAAACTAGGATGTAATAAAGGCTATTTATATCACAGAATACGACAAAAACTACAAATTAGTGCTTTTTCATTTTAAAGATCCTGAACTAGCACACCAGTAAATATGTGCCTTAGAAATGATAGAGACATGGAACATGTTTGATTACATTTAAAACTGCTAGTATCCCAATCAGATATTTGATGGGGAAAAACTCTATTAAATGCTTTCTATTGACTTGTTCAATTTTTCTATTGAGAATCTAGATAAATCATATTGAAGAGTGGTCCTAGTGGTTAATAAGATCTAATTTTTATATTATAAATTGCAATGGCAACTATGTTTGCCACTAATTGAGGTCCCATTATATTTTAGGTACTCAATTTACATGTGCTATTATTTTCTTGCATATTTATTTTCATGTATTTATTTATTTTATTTGCTCAACAAATATTTTTCAAGGCCAAATAGCTGAGAAAGATTTTATGTGCACAAAGTGCTCACCACTGGTGAAGAAAATATTAAAAAGTTATAAGAAATCTTTTCAGTACCCCTAGTAAGCAGGTGCTAGTGTACTCATCTTAACAAATGAGAAAAATAAAGCGAAGTAATTTGAACAAGAATTTAGTATTAATTAGTGGTATAATTTAGATTCAAATTCAAATATATATGACTTTCAAGTTACACCTTTCTAATTTACAAACTATTTTTGAAAATGTTTATTATGGCCTTCCAAAAGCTACCAATTTTTCTAATAAATGGAAGCTATTTAGAGTAATTTGAAGTGACTGATTAAAATATTTCAGAGTAATTCACCGATGTAAAGACAATGATGATTTTAAAATAAAAGTATGAATAAAATTTGGATTTAATAATTAAATACTGTAGCTCTTTTATAGAGAATATTTGAACATTTTGAAATATTCATCTGAATTTCACATATTAACCCCATGAATATCATTGATTTGCCCTTATTTTTGTCAACTTACATACTTTGTTTTTATTCTGAAAAATATAGTCTTCTTCCATAAAATGCAAAAAAGTCATCCACATAAAGGTGGATGACTACTTGTGGTTAGGAAGAAGCAGGATTTGAACTATATCTTTCTCAAGTCGAGGATAGCAACATGGGAAATGTTTCTCTTTAATGAACATAAGTATGCACCAGATTAGCATTACACTATTTGTAGTTACACACTTGGTCATAAGAAAATGAGTAACCTTGGACTAGTTATTTGCACACTAGGCTTTTCATATTTTATTTGCAGAAAGAGAGAATTGGATTAGATCATTTGTTTTCAACTGATTTCTTAGAAGTATTTATTATGATGCCTAATGTATTAACTCAGTATTTTAAAACATTTTTTATTTACTATCTATGAAGAGGTAATACATTTATTAGGAGATGATTTATGATTGTTTCTCAGCCTTTTGGCTAAGATCAAGTGTAGTATCTATTCTTTCCAGTTTAATACTTGATATGTCCTCTATTTGAGGATGCAATATTAAATGAATTTTTGGAACTCAGAGATGGAATAGGAGCTTGTTCAATCCACTTCACATATTGACCTGGCCTATCAATAGTCTCAGAAATGGTACCTCCAAGAGGAATTTTAAAAAATACATTATTTACTTACTTTTAAACGTAACAAAGTACTGCGTAGTATTAAATGAGACCTTTTGATCTGAAATGTAACTATTAGTTACTACAGTCTAGCTAAATGGAAAGAATCAGCATTTTATTTGGCTTACTGTGGGTAAGTCTCCTTTCTTTGGTCATTTGTTCTACTAAAGTATTTCAAAAATGAGTTGAGATCTCTTGGAGACCATTAAATCCCAGGTAGGAATCCATCACAAATAATGACTGTGAAACTTCTTTTGAATTTTTGAAATCTTGTGAGCCTTTTTCCTTTCTCATTTGAGCACTGAAATAAGAATTTCACATTGTTTTCCTGACTATGAAAGAAATACAGTCCTAGGATTCTTCTGGTAACAGTTAAATTAAGCCAACATTATTTATTTTGTGTTTTTTTTTTTTTTTTTTTTTTGCATTACAGAAAGCCAAGAAAACAATAAATGTTTTTTTGAGGTCTTTTTCTTTCAGTTGATATCTTAATCAGAAATTTTCATTTTCTCTATCTCTATTATAAGTGGATACTGAACATTTTAATATTGCTCAAGAGTCCTTTTCTATGAATATACAGTAATTATTGTCTCATTGATTGTGAGCTCTGGAGTAGGTAAAAAAATCTTTATTTTAGTGTCAAAAAGAAGATTAAAATGCAGAATGGTAACTTTTTATAAGGCAAAATAATGAAAAGCATACCAATGGCTACCAGAAAGTTATTTTTTAAAATAAATTGTTTAATATTAATTAATTTTTTATAGCAATTTATTATTTTTGCTCTTGTGGAAAAGTCATGACTTCTGAATTTATGATGAATTTTTATTATTAGTCTTTTACAAATTCCTCACATTTCATGAATTCCAGATAATACAATACTATTAATTACAGATAATAGAATAGAAACACATACTATTTTATACAAAGAGACACATACTCACACATATAGTTATATTTCACCTAATTTCAATAATAATAATTTGCCTCAATAAATGCTTTACAATGTCCAATGATCTAATTTAATGATCATGGCAATTTTATTCATGTTTGTAGTGGAAAGTCTGGAAGCTCAAGTGACTTCAACAAGGTAAACTTAATTAATAGAAGATTTGCTTTTATAACTTAAATATTCTATTTACAAATTCAATCTTGACTCATTAATTTACTGATTAATCTATTCTATGACTATTTAATGAGACATGTGTAGCAATAAGGACCCACAGAGTTTCTCCTTCATGAGAATATACATTGTAGGGTAGGAACAAGACAATAGCCAGTGAACAAACAAACCAGGAGTTTTCAAAGTGGTATGAAGTAGTATAAAAGAAAAGAGTAGAGTAACAAGATAGAGACTGATGGATTTAAGTGGGAAGGTTGACATCTTTATAGACACACTTGTCAAGGATGATGCCTTTACAGAAATAATATTTTAATTTAGAAATAAAGAATGAGAAGGGGAAAGTAATCTCTAGTGCTAAGTGAAGCTATTCTATGCAGAATAAATATGAAGGTCAAAATTTCTGAAGTAGGAAACAGTTGAACCAGTGTAATTTACAGGAAGACATATAAAGAAAGCTTTATTCTAATAAATAATGGATAGGGCAGAGAGAAAAACGGTTGGAAAGACATTTAGGAGGCAGATCATGCAGTCTTGTGAGTAGTTGGATATAGGGGAAGAGTTTAATGGAATCTACAATCATGCTGGGATGGACCCTTCAGTTTTAATCAGTGTATTGGAATGGACTCAGATCCCTTATGACTAGGAATGAAAAATCTAATGATCTATCTTCCAACTATGTAAAATTGTAGGTGTTTCTCTCATTTTTATTATAATCAGATCCAATTAGATTATAAAAAAAAATAGTACAAGAGACAAACTGAATGGATTTGCATGAACATGTGAGTGTGTGTGTGTTTGAATCCTTATTATCTTATCCCTCTAGGAGAAGGCAAATTACTTTAATCAATTTTTAATAAAATTTATGGAAAAAATATGTTATATCTCTACATAGCAGCAAGTGTCATGGTTCTTATTTTAAAAAAACACAGTTCTTATATTTAAATATTTTTTCTTTCCTAAATTTAGGGATTAAAATCAGAAACAGTACACTAAGACAACTCAAGCGTTTTATGAACTAAATATATATTCCTTATATATTTTGCCTATAGAAGATCATGAAAGATGATACACAGTGCTCAGTAAAGCTGATGAATTTCACCATGAGAATAGTCCTCAGACTACTTGAATTCAGAACTCATTGACTCTTCAAAAAAATAAATACTCCAAATATTTTGTGTATGTCAGTCGTATCTATAAATACTCATATTATATATTAAAACCCTGAATTTTAAAAATATCTCGGTTAATTTATTTGGGGAGTAACAATAATAAGCCCATAACATATTAACATAAATAACATTTTTATTGAAAAAATCTGTGTTTTCCAAGCCAAAACAACACTTCAGAGAAGAATAGCATTGTTTATATATTTTCAAATCTTTTAAATATCTTTTTAAATAGAATTTGCACATCTATTTCTACATTCAATCTATTGTCATATATTGTGTGGTTGCCATATGTGAAAGAAATCACACAGATAAGTAGTTGGAAAAGAGAGTAATATTTTAATAGTCTTTTAGATAATTGTGGATATTCTTTTTTGGCATGACACCAAAACCAAGTTGTAGTTTCGTAAAGGTTAGCTGCAGTGTGGAATCTGAAAGTATCCTAATAAACTTTTCTTATTCTGTCTCATTAAAATCCACTGGTTTATCTTAAATGTGTCTTTACCCATGAATTATGCTATACTATTAGGCACTGGTTATTTGGAAAATAATGGTTGACTGAGTTTTGCAGATCCCTCAAATGTTGACACATTTCTGCATATGATATTTTAAAAACAACTTTAATGGTATCTCCTGTCTTATCAGAAAAGTCATTACAAATTAGGAAACTGTCAGGCACTGAGTTTTACACACCATTACTTTTGCTCTGTCAGTGAAAATAAGAACAAGTAAAAAAGGCAAATAACATCTTAGTATTATTAATAAAATAGTTTTGACATTGCAGATCCCCTGAAAGTGTCTCGAAGATCCCCATGGGTCTGCAGAGCACATTTTGATAAGTGCTGCTTTATGACACAGGCCAAGATAAGCTTAGATTTTATTTTTAGAGCATTTTGAAGCTTTTGAAAAATTTTAAGCAGAGGAGTAATATGATCTTGTTTAAGATTTAAAAATAAGAATTTGGTTACTAAGTAGAAAAGGATTTTTTGGGGGAGTAAGAAGGAAAATAGGAGAGAGATAAATTAGAAGGAATCATATGTAATATAAGAAAAGAGTTAATGGTGACTTCGAGTAGAATGGTAACAGTGGAAATGGAGGGAAAATGACAGAAAGTTTTGAAGATAGAACCATGGACTTGCCAATAGATTAAATCTGAGATACATTAAGCTATGGTGACAGTTACTTATAGAGGAGGCTTAGGAGAGGAATAAAATGTTTTGAAGAACAACAAAAGTTCTTTTTTTATATAATATTAATTATAAAAATACTTCATTAACTGTGCTGAGGGGAAATAGTATATATTAATTATAAAAATATTTAATTAACTGTGTTGAGGGGGAAATGGTATCTTCTAAATATTGCTCTTGTGTCCTGCAACTTTACTAAACACTCTGCATTAGTGTTAGTAGCTTTTTAATGGATTTTTAGGAATTTCTATATTCCAAATAATGTTTGAAGATACAGACAGTTATATTTCATCTTTTTTACTATGAATATCTTTTTTACTTCTTGCCTTATCTCATTTGCAAGGGGAAGCCATCTCTCTGTATTTTTTGCTTTTTTACTGATGCATAATATTTGTACATACTTATGGGGTACATGTGACATTGTTTATTTATAGACTGTGTAACAATGAAATCACGGTATTTGGGTTGTCCATCACCTTGACTATTTATTATTTCTATATTTGGGAACATTTCAAGTCCTCTCTCATAGCTATTTTGAAATACACAATTTATTGTTGTTGACTATACTCACTCTACTCTGCTATCAAACATTAGAATTTATTTTCTATATAATGTATGTTTGTACTCATTAACCCTTTACCACCCACTCTTCATAGACACTCTCCTCACTAATCCACATACCTTTCTTAGCTTCTGGTATATATCAATCTACTTTCTACCTCCATGAGAACAACTATTTAAGCTTCCACACATGAGTGAGACCTGGCTTATTTCTTTTTTTTTTTTTTTTTTTTTTGAGACGGAGTCGCGCTCTGTCGCCCAGGCTGGAGTGCAGTGGCCAGATCTCAGCTCACTGCAAGCTCCGCCTCCCGGGTTCACGCCATTCTCCTGCCTCAGCCTCCCGAGTAGCTGGGACCACAGGCGCCGCCACCTCGCCCGGCTAATTTTTTGTGTTTTTAGTAGAGACGGGGTTTCGCCGTGTTAGCCAGGATGGTCTCGATCTCCTGACCTCGTGATCCGCCCGCCCCGGCCTCCCAAAGTGCTGGGATTACAGGCGTGAGCCACCGCGCCCGGCCATGCCTGGCTTATTTCATTTAACACAATGACCATCAGTTCCATCCCTGTTGCTGCAAATGACAATGTCATTCCTTTTATGGCTGAATAGTATTCCACTATGTGTATACATACCACATTTTCTTTATCCATTTGTCTATTGATGAACTTGGGTTGATTCCATCTCTTCTCTATTGTGAAGAGTCCTGCAATAAAGAGAGGTATGTAGTCATTTCTTTGATATACTAATTCCTTTTCCTTTGGATAAATACTCAGTAGTAGGATTGCTAGACTATATGGTAATTGTATTTTTATGTTTTGAGAATTATCCATACTGTTTTCTATAGTGGCAGAACTAATTTACATGCTCACCAATAGTGTACGAGAAACCCTTTTCTCTGTATCCTCACCAGCCATCTGGTATTTTGCCTTTTTAATAATAGCTGTTATAACTGGAGTCAGATGACATTTCATTATGGTTTTGATTTGGATTTCTCTGATGATTAGTTATATTGAACATTTTTTATATACCTGTTGGCCTCTTATATGTCTTCTTTTGAGGAATGTATATTCATGTTTTTTCACCACTTTTTAATGGGATTATTTTATTATTATTACTATTGAGATGTCTGAGTTACTTGTATATTCTGGATATTAGTTCCTTGTCAGATGAATAGTTTGCAATTATTTCTTTGCATTAAAGAGGTTGTCTCTTCACCTTGTTGATTGTCATTTTTGCTGTTCAATTTTCTAGCTTAATACAATCCCATTTCTCTGTTTTTGTTTTTGCTCCCTGTACTTTTGAGGTGTCTTAACCATAAAATCTTCACCTAGACCAATGTCTTGGAGTGTTTGTACCGTTTTCTTCTTTTATAGTTTCAGGTCTTACATTTAAGTCTTTGATCCATCTTCAGGTGATTGTTGTATATGGTAAGATATAGGGGTCTGGTTTCATTCTTCTGCATATGGATATCCAGTTTTCCCAGCATTATTTATTGAAGAAGGTATTATTTCCCCAAAGTATGTTCTTGACACCTTTGTCAAAAATAAGTTGGCAGTAAATATGTGGATTTATTTCTGGGTTCTCTTTTCTGTTCCATTGGTCTATATGATTGCTTTCATACCAATACCATGATGTTTGTTTACTATAGCCTTGTACTATATTTTGAAGACAGGGAGTCTGATGCCTCCAACTTTGTTCTTTTTGCTCAGGATTGCTTGGGCTGTTTGGACTCTTTTTTGATTCCATACAAATTTTAGGATTGTTTATTATATTTCTGTGAAAAGAGGTGTTGGCATTTTGATAATATTTGCATTGACTCTGTAGATCACTTTGAGCAGTATACTCAATTTAATATTAATTCTTTCAGTCTGTGATTATGGGATGTCTTTTTATTTGTTTGTTTCCTCTTTAATTTTTTTGTCAATGTTTTATAGTTGTTTTGTTGAGTTCTTTCACCTGGCTGGCTAAATTTATTCCTAGCAATAAATATTTTTTAATCTATTATAAATGAGTTAGCCTTCTTATTTCTTTCTCAGCTAGTTCATTATGGGTGTGCATAAATAAATACTACTAATTTTCATGTTTGCTTTTATCCTGCAACTTTACTGAATTTATTTATCAGATCTAAGAGCATTTTGGTGGAGTCTTTATGTTCTCCTAGGTATAAGATCATATCATCTGCAAAGAGAGATAACTTTTCTTCCTCTTTTTGAATTTAGATGCCTTTTATTTCCTTCTCTTGGCTAATTGCTGTAGGTAAGACCTCCAGAGGATTCCTATGTTGAATAGGATTGATGAAATTAGAAATCCTTGTCCTATTTCAGTTATTAGAGGGAAGGATTTCAGCTTTTCCCCATTCAGTATTATGTTAACTGTGGGTTTGTCATATATGGCCTTTATTACACTGAGATATGTTCCTTCATTGCCTAGTTTGTTGAGAGTTTTTAATCTTAAAGAAATTTTGAATTTTATAAAATGCTTTTTCTACATTTATTGAAATGATCATGTAGTTTTTGTCTTTCATACCATTGATATGATGTATCACATTTATTGATGTGTATATGTTGAACCACCCTTGCATTCCAAGGAGGAATCCAACCTGATCTTGATGTATCAACTTTTTTATATGCTGTTGTATTAAAGTTTGTTAGTATATTGTTGAGAATTATTGCATCTGTGTTCATCAGGTGTTTTGGCCTGTTTTCTTTCTTTCCTGTGTTTTTAGCTAGTATTGCTGTCAAAGTATGTTGGTCTCATAGAATGAGTTAGTGAGAATGGTGTCCTGTTGAGTTTTTTGGACTATTTTGAGGAGAATTTGTTCTTAGTTATTTGAAAGTCATCCAGTCCTGAACTTTTCTTTGTGGATAATGTTTTATTACTGATTCAATATAATTACTTGTTATTGGTCTGTTTAGGTTTTCTATTTCTTCCTGATTCAATCTTGGTAGGTGGTATTTGTCTAGGAATTTATTTCCAGTAGGTTTTCCAGTTTGTTACTGTATAGTTGTTTAGAGTGATCTCTGACGGCATTTTTTTTTTTTTTTTTTAAGACAGAATCTTGTTCTGTCACCCAGGGTGAGTACAGTGGCATGATCTCAGCTCACTGCAATCTCTGCCTCCTGGGTTCAAGCGATTCTCCTGCCTCAGCCTCCCAAGTAGCTGCGACTACAGGAGCATGCCACCACGCCTGGTTAATTTTTTTGTATTTTTAGTAGAGATGGGTTTTCACCATGTTAGCCAGGATGGTCTCTATTTCCTCACCTCGTGATCCGCTCACCTCAGCCTCACAAAGTCCTGGGATTACGGGCGTGAGCCACCACGCCTGGCCTTTTGTGTTTCTCTGCTACCTTTGAAATGTTTCCTTTTTCATTTCTGATTATGCTTATTTGTGTCTACTCTCTTTTTTCTTTGTTATTCTAGCTAGAAGTTTATTGATTTTTTTTCCAAAAAAAGCTACTTTTTATTTTGTTGAGATATATATATATTTTTTATTTCATTTAGTTCTCTGATATTTGTTATTTCTTACTTTCTACTAATTTTTGGATTGATCTGTTCTTGCTTCTCTAGTTTCTTGAGGTGCATTGTTATATTGCTATTTGAAATATTTCTACTTTTTTGATGTAAGCATTTGTTGCTTTTCTTTTAGCAATGACTTTGTTGTATCCCATAGGTTTTATGTTTTGTTTAGATTTTCAGTTTTTTCCAGACATTTTTTTGATTTCTAGCTTAATTTCTGTCTTGACCCAGTGGTTATTTGGGACTATGCTATTTAATATCCATGATTGTGCATAGTTTCCCAAGTTCCTCTTGTTATTGGTTTTTAGTTTTATTCTATTGTGGTCTGAGAAAATACTTGATATGATTTTGGTTTCTTTTCAATTTGTTGATATTGTTTTGTATCCTAACCTATGGTCTATCCTGGAGAATTCTTAAGTACTAATTAGAAAAATGGGTATTCTGTAGCTGTTAAATGAAATATTCTGTAAATATCTCTTTGGTCCACTTGGTCCAATGTCCAATTTAAATCCAATATTTCTTTGTCAATTTTAGATGATCTGTCTAATGCTGAGACTGAAGTGTTGACATCTACAACTATTATCGTATTGAAGTCTATCTCTTCTTTAACATTTAATATTGTTAGCTTTATATATTTGGGTGTGCTCCAGTGTTGGGAGCACAACATGTTTAGAATGGTTACATCCTCTTGCTGAATTGATCCATTTATTATTAAATGAAGGCTTTCTTTGCCTCTTTTTGTAGTTTTTGACTTACAGTTTGTTTTATCTAAGAAAAGTGTAGCTACTTTGACTCGCTTTTGGTTTTTGTTTGTATGGAATATCTTTTTATGTCCCTTTACTTTCAGTCTGTATGTGTCTTTACAGGTGAGGTGAGCTTCTTGTAGGCATGATATAATTAGGTCAAGTTTTCTTATCCATTCAGCCGCTCTGTATCTTTCAAGTGGAAAGATTAATCTGTTACTTTTAAGATTATCATTGATATGTGAGAGCTTATTCCTATTATTTTAATAGGAATTGATTTCTGATATTAAAATAATTAATATCATTATTTTAATTGACTTCTGGTTGTTTTGTATATTTTCTGTTCCTTTTTCTCTCCCTTATTATTTATCATTGTGGTTCAGTGGTTTCTAGTACTCGTAACATTTGATTCCTTTCTCTCCCTTATCTGTGTGTTTGCTTTACTAGTGGACTTTATACATTGATATATTTTCATAATTGTAACTATCATCCTTTTGCTTCCAGGTGTAGGACTCCCTTAAGGACTTTTAGTAGGGCTGGCCTATTGGTGATAATTTTTTTCCACTTTCGCTTGTCTGGTAAAAACTTCATTTCTTGTTCATTTATAAAAGATTACATTATTTGGTATATTATTCTTTATGGCAGTTTGTTTCTTTCAGCACTTTGAATATATGATCCTATTTTTCTAGTAGAGTACAAGGCTTTTGCTGAGAAGTCCACTCTTGGTATCATGGGGGTTCTTTTATAAGTGACTAGTTACTTTTATTTTGCTATTTATAGAATGCTGTATTTGTCTTTGACTTTTGATCATTCGACTATAATGTGCCATGTAGAAGACCTTTCTGAATTGCTTAGAAATCTCTAAGTTTCCTGTATGTGGATGCCTAAATCTTTTGTTAGACTTTGGAAGTTTCTAGCTATTATTTTATTAAGTAGGAGCTTTTAAATCTTTTTTTTTTTTTTTTTTTTGGCTTCACACTCTGGGACACCAAAAAATTTGAAAATTTGGTAATTTTATGTTGTTCCATATGTTGTGTAGACTTTGTTTATTTTTTTAAATTCTTTTTTCTTTATGTTTGTTTGGCTGGATTATTTCAAAAGACTTGTCTTCAATTCCTGAATTTATTTTTCCTGCTCGATCTAGTCTATTGTTGGAACTTTTAAATGTATTTTGTATTTCATTTAATAAATTCTTTAGTTACAAAATTTTGGGGGGAGTTTCTATCTCTGGTAAATGTTTCATTTATATCCCAAATTGTTCTGATTTATTTATATACTTTTTTCTGTATTCTCTTGTATCTCATCAAGCTTCTTTAATATCATTATTTTAAGTTCCTTTCCTGGAAACTTATAAATTACTTTTTCATTAGAATCTGTTGCTGGAGAATTATTGTGTTCCTTTAGAGGTGTCATATTGTCTTGTTGTTTTACATTTCTTATGTCATGTTGATATGTGTGCATCTGGTGTAAGAGTTGCTTCTTTCATTTTTTTTTTGTTTGTTTGTTATAGTGGAGGAGAACTTTTTTCCTGAAGATATATCTATGCTATTGGTTTGAAAGAGTGCTTTGGCTTTGATTCAGGGTACATGAAGTAATTTAATGTCTGCATTATTTCTTCAGCTCTAAGCAGTGTCAGTGTTGTCTTTGGTTTTCTTGATGGTGTAGGGTGTTGTTGTAGTGAAGGCTGTAGTAACGTTTTGATGGAGACAGGAACTAGATCTACATAGACTGTATCTTTGGGTCCCAGTGGTGGCAGTGGTAGGCTAAGCATGCCTGTCCCCAGGGTGGCGTGTGCTGGCATCAGTGTTATTGGTTCTAGGTGGGCTGATTCTTGGTCTTCCAGGCAGCTTGCTCAGGTGCCAGTACTAGTAGTGGTGTACCTGCTGGGTGGGCACATTTTCAGGCCAATGGGAAGCAAGCATAGCATGAGCGATGGCAGCAGCAATGGCAGGAAAAGCCTCTGGCTCTCAAGTGGTCCATTCTGGTGTTTGCAGTAGCTTTAATAGGTTGAGTAGGCCAGTATCCAGGCCCACCAGTGACACATGAGGGCGTGTACCAGATGTGGTGGTAGTGGCAAGTTGGGAAGACCCAAATTCAGTCCCCCAGGAGCAGTGCCAAGGTAAATTCGTGGCAGACTCAACTGGGCAGTTCCCAAGCCCTCAGATGCCATGCTTGGGCGCTGACTGGGGCCAATGCTGGGATGGGTAGACATTTCCTCTGGCCTCCTGATGGTAGATACAGGTGCTGGCTCTGGCAGGCAGGGAGAGGATGATCTCCCAGGCCTCCAGTGGAATGTTCTGGTAGAGGCAGCAACAGCTGTATTGCAGCCCTGCTACTGAAGAGGGTCGGGCTGCTTTTAGCAGCAACACTCATACATAAGTGGCTGGGTAGCGTGCAGTTCAGTCACGTTTTGGCCCGGTGGTGGCAGCCCATGGCAGTTGTGTCTGTAGGCAGGGGAGTTTGTCCTTGGGGCATATGAAAATGCATGACTGCTTCACTGTAGGCAGTGGAGTAATTGTCAGTGATTTGTACTTCAGCCCTGGCAGCAACAGCTATCTTTGGTGGTGACTGGACATGGGGAGTGTCAGTGGGACTGCATGGATATGAAGATGCAGGAGCTGCTGGGACACTAAGCAGGATGCAGTATGGTGGGGGCTGGGATCTCATTATGACACCTGCTGTGGCTGCTTAGGATTAGGGGTGTCTGGGGCCTGTCTGGAACAATGCTGTCTTTTAGTCTCCAGGCAGCTTCCTTTGTTAGTCTTGGGCCTGTGATAGTCTAGGGGCTCTCCTGTGGCTAGGGTTGAAGAAATCTGCAGTAGTCATGTAGGCTTCTGGGATACTCTTACTTACCATTTTCCTTCATTGAGTCTCCAAACTCCCAGCTGATCCTGGCAGAGCAGGGTGCCTCACTTACCTCTCCTTCCCTGCCTTAGGTGTTCTCTGTCACTTCTCTGTTGGATTCCAATTTTCTCTCTTAGATGATCTATTTGAAATGTGATTATTTACTTGCTATTTTGGCTCTTCTCTGTTGAGAAAGCAAGTACCAGGTGCCTGCAATCAGCCACTCGAAGCTCTTCTCTAAGTAAAGCCCTGTTACCTGGAATTTTTTATGTTAAAATGTTTTTAACTCAATTCACTTTTTAAAATAGTTATAATGAAAAAAATAGTTACAATGCAGTTTCCATCTGTCAAGAGGTTTACGCATTTTATCTAAGATGTTGGATTTACGGGCCTACCACTGTTCGTACTATTCCTTGATTATCTATTAAATGCCCATAGGATCTATAGTGATGCCTGCTCCTTTATTTGTTATATCTGTAATATATTTTCATTCAGTTTTTCCTTTGTCAGGCTGGTTAAGAATGTATCATGTTTTCTGATCTTTACAATGAACCAGGTTTTGGTTTCACTAATTTTTAAATTGTTTTTCTGTTGTTAATTATACCAATTTCTACTTTTGTCTTTATTTCCTTCCTTCTCCTTGCTTTGGGTTTAACTTGCTTCTTTTTTTTTTTTTTTTTTTGGAAAAGCTTAGGATTCAAGTCCTTACTTCTTTTCCCTTTTTTTTTTTTTCTGGCTTCTTAATATTGGAGTTTCTGTTATTCATGTGACATATTTCATCTTTTCTGTATAAACTATATATTTCCCTTAGCTACATCCTCCTAATTTTTTTATACTGTGCTTTCATTTTTATTTAATATAAATATTTTCTAATTTCCCTTAATATATTCTTTTAGACTGATGGACTATTTAGAAATTTGTTGCCTAATTTACAAATATTATTAGTTTGCAAGGGCTTTCATAACAGATCGGGTGACTTAAAAAACATAAGTTTATTTCTTATAGTTCTGGAGGTTTCAAGTCAAGATAAAGGTGTTAGCAGGTTTAGTTTCTTCTGTGGCTTCTCCCCGTTGTTTGCAGATGACTGGCTTCTTTCTGTGTTCTTGCATGATCTTTTCTGCATACGCATGCCTGGTGTCTCTGTCTGTCTTAATCTTCTCTTCTCATAAGGACATCAATCAGATTGAATTAGGACCCACCCTAATGACCTCGTTTTAACTTCATTCCCTCCATAAAGACTCTATCTCCAAATATAGTCACATTTTGAAGTATTGGCGGTTGAAGCTTCAACACATGAATTTTTAGAAGACACAATTCAACTCATAACACAAATATTTGGTGATTTTAAATATATATATATTTCTGTTATTGACTTTTTAATATAAATTCTGCAGTGTGATTTGTATGTTTGTATGATTTTAATTATTTTAATTTTGTTAAAGTTTACTTTATCCCCAGAATGTTCTCTTTCTTAGTGAATGTTCCATGTAGACTTGAAATAAATGTCTATCCTGTTATTGTTAGGTGGAGTGCTCTATAATTTTTTTTTTTTTTTTTTTT
>NW_012102399.1:1530449-1540599 GCF_000951045.1 Mandrillus leucophaeus
TTTTTTGGAGTCTTGTGCTGTTGCCCAAGCTGGAATGCAGTGGCATGATCTTGGCTCACTGCAACCTCTGCCTCCTGGGTTCAAGTGATTCTCTTGCCTCAGCCACCTGAGTAGCTGGGATTACAGGCGCACGCCACCACGCCCAGCTAATTTTTGAATTTTTAGCAGAGACAGGGTTTCACCATGTTGGCCAGACTGGTCTCGAATTTCTAACTTCAGATGATCTGCCTGCCTTGGCATCCCAAAGTGCTGGGATTACAGGCATGAGCACTGCACCTGGCCAAATGTTAATTAGGTCAATTTGGTTGATAGTGGTATTCAGCTTTTCTATAGCCTTGGTGATTTTCTGACCAGTTGTACTATCATTTACTGAGTGAAAAGTATACAAGTGTCTGACTATAATTGTAGAGTTGTCTATTTCTTTTAACAGTTCTATCAGATTTTGCATCTTGTATTTAGAAGCTCTCTTGATAGGTGCATATACATTTAAGATTGTTATATCTTCTTGGAAAGTTAACCTTTTGCGATTACATAATGTTTTCCTTTATCCCTGATGATATCCCTTGTTTTAAAGTCTCTGATATTGATATAGCTATTCCTGTTGGGTATGTTTTTTTTGCTGTTGTTGTTGCCATGGTTACATTCAGTGCATCACAAGTGTTCAATTTCTCTGTCTTATTTTATGTTTAGAATGGGGGCTAGTTTGCCAGAGGATTATTTTTAATAACTACTCCACTTTCAGCTCTAGGTCTTCCTTTTGTGGACATGCCTCAGAGAGTGTCTCTCCCTGCTCTCAGATAGCCTGCTGTTACATGTCATTCAGTGCTTGCTTGCCTGGTGGTGAGAGTGGGAAGAGAATGTTCTCTGCTCTTCTATTTTCAGTTTGTGGCAGTCTGAGGCATCCATTGTTTCCCTGGGTGTCGGATATAGGGCATTCTCATTTGTGCTATCCTGTTCACTATAGTAGTAGACTTCTAATGGTCTGGTTTCAGGGTAAATGTATGCTCTACTGCAAGGGTAAAAGGTATATACATATATATTTATATATATATTTTTTTCCTTTCCTTTTTCCTTCCCTTAGCTTCAGTTGGTCTTCATAGTGTCCAAAGGGCAACAAAGTTTTCTGCTCTTTCCAGGTGGTTGAAGGCTTTTGCTTTTTTAGAGAGATAGAGAAGATGGATTTGGGCAGAGCTTTTTGCTTTTGTTGTAATGATTGATGCTCCCTTCCCCAATCCTGTATTACAAGGAACATTTTCTCAGAACTCTTGTCCTGTCCTTGTTCTTTCTTATAAGTATCTAGTGATGTATGTAGAGAAGAGCTGTGAGTGAGTGTGAGAATTTCTTGTGTCTGTAGCTACTAGGGCTTCTATATTTTTATGCTAGCCACTTTAGCAATGTGTTAAAAAAAAATTAGGTAAAATGTTACCCAATTTTATGGTGTCCAGCATCATCTGTCACTGGTGAACAAGTGGTCACATTATGTCTCTCCTTTGATACATCTGTATTTCTTTAGGTTTGGGGTTAGTTAGTTAACTTTTAACCTCAGCTCTCTGAGGAGCTTAAGAAAAGCTCTGAACTTACATTCTTTGCCATTAGTTTTGTTGTATGGAAGGGAGTGATAATCTTTCCAGTTTTCATCTTAAGCAGATGCCAAACATCTCAAGATCTACTCTTAAAAATTCAAAATAGGCCAGGTGCAGTAGCTCACGCCTGTAATTCCAGCACTTTAGGAGGTCAAGGTGGGCGCATCACGTAAGGTCAGGAGTTCGAGACCAGCCTGGCCAACATGGTGAAACCCCGACTCTACTAAAAATGCAACAATTAGCCAGGTGTGGTGGCAGGTGCCTGTAATCCCAGCTACTTGGGAGACTGAGGCAGGAGAATCGCTTGAACCTGGGAGGTGGAGGTTGCAGTGAGCTGAGATTGCGCCATTACACTCCAGCCTGGGGGACAAGAGCGAGACTTCGTCTCAAAAAAAAGAAAAAAAAAATTCAAAATGGAAAGTGATATTGAATTTACTTTAGATTTGAAACTATCCTATCCTACTTTGAGTCTAAAAATATGCCTGAACTATTAAATATAGCTTTGGATTTTAATAGGGTCTTTATGACATCAAGATGCTTTAAGATGTTTCTTTGATGTAAAACTTTTAGGAAAATAGTCAAACACACTTCTTATTAAACTCCAATCTTTAGTGTTGTTTTCAAAGATAGCCATCACAGAAATTTGTTACAAGTATTCTATTTTTAATTTTTAGAATGCCAAGATAAATTAGCCTCTTTTTATGTACATACTTTCTTCCTTAAAATAGTTCCAGAAAATATTGACTTCCTTTGACATAAACTTCATAACATACCAATAGGTTGAGTTGTTTATGCACTGAAGAACCCTATTGTTGAATATAATCCTAGGAAATTTGCCAACTATGAAATAGAGATGATTTGGCTTACAGGTCATCTTTTAAAGTCTCTACAGGGAGTTAGTCAATCAGCCAATACTTCAAAAGAAAGACCACTTATAATAACATATAATATACTTTAGTCATTTCCATTATTTCGTCTTTAAGTTCTTTCAAAGATCAGTCCAATTTCAATTACTCATTGATCATTTTTCCCATTTGACTTACAATATTTATATACATGAGCCTTGAACAATGTGGGGGTTAGGAATGCCAACACCCCATGCTGTCAAAAATCCATGTATAACTTTGACTCTCCAAAAATTTTCAACTCTTCAAAAACTTAATTATTAACAGTTTAATGTTGATCAGAAGCCTTACTTGCAACTGAAACAGTAAACACATTTTGTATGTTATATGTATTTTATAGTATATTCTTATAATAAAGGAAGCTAGAGAAAATAAAATGTTATTAATAAAATCAGAAGGAAGATAAAATATATTTACTGTACATTAAGTGGAAGCAGATCATCATAAAGGTCTTCATCTTTGCCGTCTTAATGTTGAGTAGGCTGAGAAAAAGGAGGAAGAGGAAGGGTTAGTCTTGTTCTTTTGGGGTGGCAGAAGCAGAGGAAAATCTACATGTAAATGGACCAACATAGTTCAAATTCATATTGTTTAAGGGTCAAGTATATGTTTACCATCAGTTAATTTAATTACATTGGTTGCTTATCTCAAAAGAAAATTTGAGCTTGACTCACTTCATAAAATCTTTGTGGAATAATGGAAATTAAAATTTCTTTCTTGTAGTAGTATTTTTTAAAAACATAATTATTGACAGACCCTGGCTTTAATTATATTCTAAAAATCATTTATTATCACTGTTAATATCCCTTCTAGAAAAATCCTTATTAAGTAGCAACAATGATTTATTGAATAGCTAAAAAATATTATGCACTTTAATGAACAGTGGATTTGCAATGATTTTTACTTCTATTTTTAGCTTTCATTTTTATTGCACCTGACCTGTTATTTATCATTTTATTTATTTGTTCATTAGCCTAGTTAAAATTGTCCTTTGGGAGGAACCACTTCTAGTAATAGTGCAGTAGGAAATTCAGAACAATACTGACATTGAAAACACCTAGAACAGCTAGAAAAATAAAGCTTTTGAAGACACTGGAAAGTTAAGAAGCTAATAAGGAAATATGGGGTCAAGATAGAAAAGAGTTGGAAAGGAAAGAAACCTAGAGAGGTGAGCCCATCATTTTAGAAGGCTCTTACTTAGGAGATTTTTTACTTAGGGGATTTTTCTGATTACTGCAGAGGTGGCTGAAGGGTTGAGAAGCTGAACAAAGCTTTGACAGCCTTATGGAGCCTGAGGACAGAAACTGGAATCCAAGGCCCTCAGGCTTTATGTTAGGTCATAAAGGTCTACAAGATAGGAGTAAGGGTTAATCAGAAATAGTTTAGTCATTTCAGGGACTAAAGCACAGTTTCTGCTCATCTCCTTGGAATTGGATTATGTGATATGAAATTCCAAGTGCCTGTAGCCATCCGCAAGTACAAAAATATATTCTCTCTGAAGGAAAGTATAATCATTCCAGGCCTCAAATTATTTCTATGATATTATAAACCTTGGCACTCTGTCAAAGTAACAAGGTATATAATAAGACTACATGATGTAGAACCAAGGAAAACAATAGAAATAGAAATACAGTCTAAGCTATCACAGTAAATGAAATAATGAGACACAGAATTTGAAATGGCTGAGCTTGATATAATTAAGGATTTCAAGACAAGGTTGAGAATTTTGACTGACAACTAAAATGTACAGAAATAAGACAGATGAAAATTCAGGAATTAAAATAATCAGTAAACAAATTTACAATTATGAATGTGTTTAACATTACATTAGACACAGATGCAGACAGAATCACATAATGTATAGAGCAGAAAAAAGTATCTGGAAGAAGCATGGAAAAAGAAAAGGATGAAAAATGCTTTTAAAAAGAGCAGGAAATATATAAATAGTATGTTCAGAAGACCATGCACAGATGTTAACAGGAGTTTCAGAAGGAAAGAGTAAAGCAAATAGGCAGAATCAATGTTTGAAAAGATAATGCTGTTGAGAATTTTCTGACACTGATGAAATACATCAAACTTCAGATTTAAGAATCACTGTGGATCCCATGCAAAATAAATACAAAGAAAATAAGAGCAAAATTGCAAAAAAGCAATTATAGAGAGAACATTTTAAAACCATTTACTGACAAAAAATATATTACTTTAAAAAGAGCAAAAATAAGCTTGAGTTCTGTTTTCTCAACAACAAAAAAATAAAAATCAGAATATACAGAAATCATATCCTTAAAGTATTAAAATACATTGGAAACTCTTTAATATGTTAAAGTTGTACATGGATGTATATACCTATAGGAAGAGTCATGAGACAAAAAGAGATCATGGCAAATCAATGTCATAGGGGGCAGGCATAGAGGGAAGCCGAGATGCCATAAGGGAGATTTCATGTGGCCTGTGAGACAGAAAAGGAATAGCAGGTTCCTAGATTCTAGGAGGTTCTACTATGCGCTCTATTTTTTTCTTTAAACATATTTATAGACTATTTGTTCGAAACAAAAGAGCTACACTGGAAGAAAGTTAAAACAGGAGTCAAAACTGTCAAAAATTAAAATTGAAATTAGTTGCCTAAAGATTATGAGAAACACTTGGGATGCTGCTCTGTAATGATTATTTCTTCTCATAAGGTTAAATGGTAATAATATACTGTGGTTATGGTTTTTAAGCAAATTTTAAGATGTCTGTGCTCCTTCCATAAGAAAGGCTAAGCATCTCAGAGAAGAAAGAAAAACACAGTGTGTCTGCAGATGTTTTACCTGAAAATGTTTCTCTTTTGGTTTTGAAAGCATGCTTCCTTGATATTTGTTCTCCTATAAAACTATTGCTCCTCAAAGTCTTAAAAGTTTTGCTGAATCTCACCATTGTTGTAGTATCTACTTAAAAAAAAAAAAAAAAAAAAAAAAAAAAGGACCCTGCAAGTGTTCAGTGTTCAGTGCCGCTTGAAATGGTGTCCCACTTTGGCCTTCAGAGGTGGAGTGGCAGGGAGTGGGTAACACTAGGATTCCTACTCCTTTCATTAGTAGTGACAGCTGTATGGCTCAAAAACTTTTGGAAAATTAAATGATCACATTTACATGTAGTTGACTAGAAGCACTGCAGTAACTATTTGGGCTTTGTTACATCATCTGAATGAAAAAAAGAAAGGCAGGATAAAACCTGCCTTTAGTTTTTCACCCTTCAATTAAAAAACATATTAATGTATGGTCTGGTTCAGAGACAGAGGCCGTCCCTAATTTGGTAAATATGACTAGCTGTTTTTGGCATTTGCTGAAAGGATTTACAATCAAACGGGAAAGAGAAGTTGCAGGCAGTGGTTCTCAAAGTGTGGTCTAGTAAATTTCATTTTCTCAGCATAATTATATTTTTATTAGAAATGAATTTTAATATTAAAATGTAGGAAGTTTTCTAGGACCTTGACTTTTTTTTATTATGAATTGACATAATAACTGCACATATTCATGAGGTACAGTGTGCTATTTTCATACATGTACACAATGCATAATGATCAAATCAGATTAATTACCATATCCCTCATCTCAAACATTTATAATTTCTTTCTGTCGGAAACAGTCAGAATTCTTTCTTCCAGCTATTTAAAAATATCCAATAAATTGTTGTTAACTATATTCACTCTATGGGGCTATAGAACCCTAGAAATTATTTCTACTGTCTAGCTCTAATTTTATATTCATTAAGCAACTTTTCTTTATTTTTCTCCCCTTTCTACCCTTCTCGCCTTCTAGTAACCACCATTTTACTCTACTTCTATGAGACTAACGTTTTTAGCTTTTATGTATATGTGAGAATATGTGGTATTCGTCTTTCTGGTCCTGGCTTATTTCACTTAATATAATGTCCTCCAGATTCATCTGTGTTTCCGTTAATAAAATCATTTCATTCTTTGTTATGAATGAATAATATTTCATTGCATATATATATACTGCATTTTATTTTGTTTGTTTTTATTCCAGTACCATACTGTTTTGGTTTCTACAGCTTTGCAGTATATTTTGAAGTCAAATAGTGTGATGTCCCAGCTCTGTTATTTTTGTTCAAAATTACTTTGGCTAATCAGGGTCTTATATGGTTTCACACAAATTCTATATATTTTTTTCTATTTCTGTAAAGAAGGTCACTTATATTTAATTGCAAGATTGCTTTGGGTCATTTTAACAATACTATTTTTTCCAATCTCTAAACATAGTATGTCTTTCTATATTTTGGTATCCTCTTCAATTTCTCTTGTCAGTGTTTTATAGCTTTTCTTGTAGAGATCTATCATGCTGCTGATTAATTCTCAGGTATATTGTTTATTTACTTATTTATTGTTGCTATTGTAAATGAGATTGTTTTCTTGTTTTTTTTTTCCACCTATAAGAAATTTTCATAATAACACTAGAGATGATTTACCTTTTCTTCACTAGTTTTCCAGCAAATACACAGTGAGTTTGTCAGGTCCTGTGCAATGTGTGATGATATCACAGCAGATTGAGTGCTGAACAGATGTGAGAATCCAGCTGTCTTCTATTAAGCCAGGTATTAAATTTAAAAATCTAAAAAATAAACATGTAATTAAAATTTTAAAAATGAGAATATAGCTACTTTTTAAAACAAAGTATATCATTTATAATAATATAAACTGAGCTTATTATGGTTATTTTAAAATAAATTAAGAAATAAATACCTTTAAATGCATGCTTTTATTTTTAATAGAGTGTTCATCAGTAAATATAACTCACAAAAACAAAAGTTCATTGCAGTGCTCCATAATTTTTTACAGTGTGCAGAGGGTTTGAGACCAAAACATTTTAAAACCTCCATATTAAATACTCCTCAATATAATAACCAGTCCTTTTATTTTTCATACATTTTTATTAAAAAATATGTAGGCTTCATATTTACTTTAACAATCTTTTCAGGTTTCTTTAAGCAATTAAGGGTATTTAATGCTAGTTAATATTTTCAAATTAAACACATGATTTTGGTTGTTTCTAATCTTAAACCCATTTTGCTCATTATTATTGGAAAAAAAAAATGCTCACTATATGTCATACTTTCTGCCAGTACTTACAGTCACCAAACACAGGTCATGGTACACCATTTTCTAATAATTAGGGTGTAGTAATTTTTATTGGCCAAAGTCTTTTTTAGATTTATTTAAGGACAATGTAATGAATATTTGCTTTATACGTTTTGTAGGCACTGTAGATAATAAAATAAATAATATAATGATGGAGGACATAATGTTTCGTTTGGTAGGAAATGATGTGTAAAATTGCCAAAAAAATAAGCAATTTCTAAAGGAAAATATTGTGTCTTGAGTTTAAGACTTTTAAAAAATATATAAAGTAAGATTGGTGTTTAGTATAATCAAAAAAGTTCTCAAAGGAATGATTGGAGCCTTGAAGGAAGTGTAAGATTTGAACAAGTTAAATAAAGCTATGAATGCTTATCATTTAAGAAAATAGTAAGATCGAAAGCACAAACAGCATAAAGAATGGAAATAGCAGGGTAAGGACAACCAACATCATCCAAACTTGGGAAAAAAATCAAAGAAAAATTCCAATTTGTGAGTTGGTAAAAAGGAAAGTAAATACACAAGTGAGGAATAGAAAAAAATAATAAAAAAAAAATGTCACGTTTGAAAACATTGTAATGCATAGAAAATAAAATGTAATAATTTATTTATTTCACAAATATCTGTTGAGTGTCTAACATGGTTAGACCCAATGTTAGGTGCTTAGGATCCAGTGAAGAGTAAGGTACAATATCTTTCCTGAGCAAGCTCATTTGGTAATGGGTCCGTATCATGAACAGGAATTAGGCAATAAAACGTGGAATAATTGAAGCTATCAAGGGAAAATTCTTGGCTAAATGTAGACATTCTTTATTTTTAATTTTGTTATAATATTATAGCTTTCCCTATTTTTAAAATTATTAGACCATTATGGGTTTTATCATTTTATTAGATATGAAATTTTGCCAACAAAGATTACATAGTATAGCTAATACTTGTTATAGGTTTTATGCCACATTTTATCATTTTCTCAATGCAGTAAACACCTCCATTATTCATAACTCACTAGTGTATAGTTTGTAGTCTGAGTCATTTTTTGTGTAGTTTTATTCTTTCATATAAACAATTAACAATTATTTGCTGACTGAGTGCTATGTTTAGGCAAAATTTTAAGCTGGGCTTTAGGCTGGGCGCTGTGGCTCAAGCCTGTAATCCCAGCACTTTGGGAGGCCGAGACGGGCGGATCACGAGGTCAGGAGATCGAGATCATCCTGGCTAACCCGGTGAAACCACGTCTCTACTAAAAAATACAAAAACCTAGCCAGGCGTGGTGACAGGCGCCTGTAGTCCCAGCTACTCGGGAGGCTGAGGCAGGAGAATGGCGTAAACCCGGGAGGCGGAGCTTGCAGTGAGCTGAGATCAGGCCACTGCACTCCAGCCTGGGCGACTTCGTCTCAAAAAACAGAAAAACAAAACAAACAAATAAAAAAGCTGGGCTTTGAAGAGCAAAGAGCATATGGAGAGACATAAGTGGCAGGAAAAGAGAGAATAAAGGTTTTATAAGTGGAAGAAAAGTGAAAAATTCCAAGAAATAAACAAGGTGATAAACCTGTTTAACACAAAGGGAAAATAATATCATGAATTATGAGGAAATATATGGATAGAGTTGGGCATACTCTGGGAAGCCTTAAACATTATAAGAAAAATTTGAACCGGAGCCAGTGTGTAATAGAAAACTATCAGAACATTTTGTACTAGTAGAAATGACATGATTATATTGGCATTTCGGGAAAACTTGTAAGATGTCTCACCCATTGTATTTCTTAATTAACTATTCTCTAAGAAAAATAAAACAACAGAAATTAAAATGGTAACAATACAATCATTATTTTATGTATTCTGCTGAAGACTTACTGTCCCACAATGCCATCAAAAGTATTAACTGGGAAGCTCCATTTGTTTTTGAATCTTCAGGTTGGTTACTATTATAAATTTCATAGTATATATGGTAATAATATATACTGTAATATACAGGTTATGTTTTATAACATAATATATAAATATATATTACAATATATATAGTAGACAACAATTTTCTACCATATATATAATATACATAATGTTTAGTAGACATTTTTGAAGACAATAGTAACCAACCTGGAGATTCAAAAACATAATCTATATATATAGAAGACAAATATATGTATTATAAATATATATGTAATATATAATATATATAATTTCAACATATATAGTAAAATTATAACTGGAAAATCTATGTATACACACATATATATTCCAACTATACATATGTATTTTCCATGATCTTACAATCTATATCTTTCTAACACTTACGACAGTTTTGTTCGTCTAATGAGTTTCAATACCAAGAACTATGGGGAACTGGGATAGACATTTACCTCAAAGTATGTTTTAGTTTGTAGGCATTGCAGATATGTAAATAACTAACAAATTACAAGGCGATATATAAATACAAAATAATGTGTCTTGAATTTAAATATTTTTAATGCAAGGGCAATGTTGATGTTTAGTGTAATTATTCTTTTTTTTTTTTTCTGAGACACGGAGTCTGG
>NW_012102399.1:1540720-1560475 GCF_000951045.1 Mandrillus leucophaeus
CGGGGTTTCACCATGTTAGCCAGGATGGTCTCTATCGCCTGACCTCGTGATCCGCCCGTCTCGGCCTCCCAAAGTGCTGGGATTACAGGCTTGAGCCACCGTGCCCGGCCAGTGTAATTACTCTTTAAAGTTACTAGAGAAGTGAGTTGGGCCTAAATGTATGTTAGCAATAGAAGGACCTATTCTAAGGTCTTAGAATTTATAAAATACGTTTCTTCTCATCTTTTAATGTAGAGTTATTTTCTGCATAAATGAAAGTATTTGCTTATTTTGAAATGCTTCTATTTGGATAAGAATTCAACATATATAGATTATTTAGAAAAAGTATAAAATGGTTTTTAATGATTAATTACTTTAGAATAGATTTGCTCAGTTCTGCCAAATATCTTAAACAAGTACTATTACCTGACCATACCCAAGCTGCCAAACCTTGTCCACACCAGACATCCTAATCATTTCCATCTGATGCTGGATTCAGCTTCAAAATTTATACAATATGAAGATCTACCTTGTCTCTTGCAATCCATGATAATTGGCATCTTCTTTCTAAATTAGAGAATATATTGATAATATGTAAAGTCCTAACATTCTTTCATGCAAGTTGAAAATTATGGTTGGAAAATCTATGTACTTAGATATACTGATGCTGTATGTGTTTATTCCAGTTTACTGGCCTATATTAATTTGAGAAATAGAAAAGAAACAGCTTGAATACTTTTTTAAACTTTTAGTACCTTTCATTTCTTTAAGTTGTAAACCAATAAAGATGATCTGTTTTAAAAAGCATTGCCTAAGTAAACTCAACTCAATGTTTAATGGTACTGTGAAAGAAATTGAAATCATTCCCCTAACTGATATGGTAAAATGTATAATTTATGAGCTTTTCATATCGATCTTTTAAAATACTTTTCTAGATAGTTTCAAAGTACATATTTGCATTTTTATTACTGACTTCAAATAAGTGGTATTAAAACATAAAACAATAAATGACAAACATAGAGACAAAAACTCATGATATTCCCTGAAATTATAAAATTTCATATATATTCCATATGTCTTAAATTTATATATTAGTCAGCATTCTTCAGGAAAGCATGCACACACACACACCACACCACACCACAAACACACACAATGGTCCTTCAGAAGTTCATGGAAAATGTGTATTATCAAAAAGCTATCATGAATTTCAACTTTTTTTACGCAAATATAGACTCATACTAATTTATTATAACATGTCTGTACAGAAGAGAATCTAGTTGGAGGCGTTAAGAAAGATAAGATTAATTTGAAAAGAACCCCCATCAGAGTAACCTAAATTCTGTTAAAATTGACACAAGAATGTGGTAAACATTCAAATTTGTGCTGAAGTTGAGGTGGAAAAATGATGAAATCATTGATCCTTTACGAAAAGTTTATGGGGACAATGCACCAAAGAAATCAACAGTTTACAAACAGGTAACTTGCTTTCAGAAGAAACAGAAGGAACGAGGCAATATTGAAGAAGAAGCCTGTCATGGCAGACCATCCACATCAATTTGTGAGAAAAAAATTCATCTTGTTCACGACCTAATTAAAGAGGACTAACAATTAACAGCAACACAATAGTCAACGCCAAAGACATCACAGTTACTTCAGCTAACAAAACTTTGACTGAAAAATTAAAGTAAACTTTCCACTCAATAAATGCATGCCAAACTGTTGGGCCCAGATCAGCTGCAGATAAGATCAGAAATTTCATTGGAAATTTTACACAATTGGGATCAAGATGCTGAAGTGTTTTATCAAATAAATTGTAACCACAGATGAAGCATGTCTTAATCAGTATGATCCGGAAGACAAAACACAATCAAAGCAGTGGCTACCATGATGTGGAAGTGATCCAGTCAAAGCAAAAGCAGACCTGGGAAGAGCAGAGGTCATGGCAACATTTTGTAGGGATGCTCAAGACATTTTGGTGGTTGACTTTCTGGAGAGCCAAAGAATGATAACATCTACTTATTATGAGAGTGTTTTAAGAAAGTTAGCCAAGCTTTGGCATGAAAGAGAGACCTTCTTCACCTCGGCAATACTCCTACTCATTTCCCTCATCAAGTAGGGGCAATTTTGTGAGAGTTTTTATGAGGAATCATTAGCATGCACCTTACAGTCTTTATTTTTCTCTAATTTCTTTTTGTCTCCTAATCTTAAAAAAATATTTAAGATAATAAAGAGAACCCATTTTTCTCTAGTTAATAATTTTAAAAAGACTACATTGACATGGTTAAATTCCCAAGTCCCTTAGTACTTTATGGATAGACTAAATGGCTGGTACCATTGCGTATAAAAACGTCTTGAACTCCTGACTCAGGTGATCCACCCACCTCAGCCTCCCAAAGTGCTGAGAGTACAGGCATGAGCCACCACACCCGGCCAGTCTGACCAACATGCTGAAACCCCATCTCTACTAAAAATAGAAAAATTAGCTGGGAGTGGTGGAGGGCACCTGTAATCCCAGCTACTTGGGAAGCTGAGGACAATCACTTGAAGCTGAGAGGCGAACGTTGCACTGAGCCGAGATGGCACCTTTGCATTATTGCACTCCAGCCTGGGTGACAGAGCAGGCCTTCGTTTAAAAAAAAAAAAAAATATAAAAGTCTTGACCTTGATTCTGAGAAATAAATTTTGTGTTTCAAATTTTATCTTTTAATTCTATTTTTTCTATGAACTTTTCAAAGTCTTCCTTGTATATTTGTAGATTTATCTTAAAAAGTCAACTCATGATATTGTGGAAACTGCCAAGGCTGAGATCTGTAGAAAATTCAGAGGGCAGGAGCTAATGCTGCAGTGTTGAGGCAAAATTTCTTCTTCTCTGGAAAACCCAAATATTTGTTCTTAAGGATTGGATGAGGTCCCACTCAACTTATCAAGGACAATCTCCTTTACTTAAAGTCAACTGATTGTAAATTACAACCACGCATACAAAATATCTTCACAGCAAAACCTAGATTAGTGTTTGATTAAGTAACTGCATACTATAGCCTAGCCAAACTGGTGAAACTAACCATCACAATAAATGCATGTTCCTCTGTATGAATAAGTGAGAAAATAGGAAAAGAACAAAACATAAATAAAGCATAAGGAACAGAAAACCAAATACTGCATGTTCTCACTTATAAGTGGGAGTTAAGCATTGAGTATACATGAACATAAAGATGAAAGCAATAGATACTGGGCATGAGGCTACTAGAAGGGAGAAAGTAGGAGTGGGGTGAGAGTTGAAAAACTACCTATGAGGTACTATACCCGCCACCTGGGTGTTGGAATCATTCATACACCAAACATCAGCAACACACAATTTACCCACGTAACAAAATTGTATATGTATCTTCTGCACCTAAAATACAATTTGAGAAAAAAATCTTAAATATGAAATGCATAAAGCACACATAATTATTCTTAATGAAATGCTTGATATTCATTATAATTAATAGAATAGGTATTTAGTATAATTAATGCAAAATTCAAGTTCACATTAGACACAAGATCAAAATACAGATTGAACATTTACATTTTACTGGTCATAGAGTCTCTGGGATTTGTCCATAATATTATCTCGAAGACTTTATAAGACGACAGGTGTGTAGATTACCTTCTGCATCAAGTGGCAAATTTGGAAGGGCACAGAAACAACAACATTTCAAATAATATGTACGGTATCTGTGTTTTTAAGATTAATACGCAATATGGTCAAGATATACTATGGATGAAAAAGATTTTCCAAGACTTTCATTTTTTAAAGAATACCTTAACAATTCCCATGACATAAATTTAGCTCTTTCACAATTTATTATACTTATTTCCTTATCAAAACAGAAAAACAATATTTTTTTAACCAAAGAAAAACATATTCTAAATATATTGTCAGCTTGTGAAAGGCTCATCAGGAAAGACAGTTTTGCTCAGAGAGGATGGAGCAGAAAACGCTGCCAACAGCCGAATCACATTTCTTTTCTCCCTTTTTTGGTCTTCATTCTATTGACAGAATCTGTGACAAGAGCCTGAACAGTTTTGTTGTTTCCAGATTGAAGGGCTTGTATTTGTAGCAGTCGCATCTTTTGTTAGAGGTAAGCACTAGCACAAAGTTGACGGAGGACACCATTATCCACTGATATTCTTAAGATCATATTACCTAGATAATCTTCTTGTCTTTCTTCTCCCAAACTCTTGTGTTGGATCCAGGAAAAGAAAGAGGTGCTGAATTACTCTATTTGTTTTGTACGGAGCTGTAATTCAACCCTCATTCTCCTTCATTATTTTTTCAAACCATCAGGGCTAATTGACAGCAAGCCTTTATATCTAGATTTGTTCCCATTAGAAGTCCTTGTGTCCTTGACTACACAGGTAAGGTAAGAACTTTAATTACTGCCGTAATTAGATGTATTTTAGGCAGCTGTGCTTTGGCTTAACCAAAGGGAAATCTCAGAAATGAGCTCTCTCCAACATTGATAGGGATGCTGTCCTTCGTGTTATTTTCTGAACAATAAAAAACTTGGCAAATAGGGAAAATAATAGTTACAGTTTGAGGGAATTGTAATCCTTTCCCAATTCTAACCACCGTACTCACTTCATCCCTAGTTGATTTTGTAAAATAAAATTTCATTTATTATCATTACAGAACACTGAGATCTGTAAGGAAAATACTATAAAACACACCAGGAAGCTCTGAAAAATTCATAACCTGTTGTACTAATAAAACAGCAAAAAGAAAGCAATAAATTTTTAATGAAGCAAAATGAGAACTTAATTGATTGTATATCATGTATTATAACCACTTGGTTTCTGTTGAGAACACATACATATACATCATATGTATATCTGTATGTGTATATGTATGTGTATATATGCATATGTATGTGTATGTGTATATATATATGCAGATATATATATATTACACACGTACACTCCTGTATATATACTTTTAAAAAAGAATTATCTTCTCGATTCAAAATTATTCCTTCAGAATTCAAAAGGCATTGCTCTAATTTGTTCTATCATCTGCTGAAGAAAAGTCTAATGTCAATTTGATCTTATTTCTCGGTAAATTTCTTGACTTTTCACTTTCTTATTACATGTAAGCATATATAAACATAAGATATATTTTAATGTTTTATTCTGAAGTTTCACAAGTGTATATTGTACCTATTATTATTGTATAGCAAATTATAGTACCAAATTACCGCATAACAAATTATAGTACCAAATATTTTGTTCTGGTTACTTACTGATGCATAAAACATCATGCTAAAACTTAGTGACTTAAAAAACAGCTATCATTTGTTTGTGTACAAATCTGCATTTTGGCAGGGTTTAGCATGGATGGTTAACTTCTGATGTACATAGCATCACTTGAAGTGGCTCAACTGGGGCTGAGGATCCACTTCTAAAGTGGCCTCCTTCATAGCTGGCAATTTGTATTAGTTGTCACCTGTGAACCCAGTGGGGGCTGTTGGCCAGAGACTTCTGATTGTCTCCACATGGGCCTGTCCATGAGATTGCTTTGATTTCCCACAGAGTGGCAGCTGCCTCCTCCAAGCATGTGATCCAAGAAGCATAAAGTAGAAACTGCAAGCCTTTCAAGGTCAAGGCCTGGAAACTGGCAAAGCTTCAGTTCTAACATATTCTATAGGTCAAGTAGTCACAGAGCTTTCCCAGATTAAAGGCAAGGAAACACAGACCTTTTTTTAATTAGAGATGATCCAAAAGAGCAAAAGACTTGCAATGAACTTTAATGTACTATAGTCCAAACTCTGACCACAATTTATTTACACTCTTTTCATGTACAAAATCCTGCCCGCTCCCAAGATCCTAAATACATTAGCACAGTATGATACTGACCTGAGGTTTAGTTTACCATCACCTAAACCAGGTATAGATACAGATGGTGCTCCTAGAGTGTGATTTTTCTCTCTGTTGACCTGTGAAGTAAATAGACAAGTTTCCTGCCCCCGACATTTCCAACACATTATGGTGAAACAGGCGTCAAATAATCACAATGGGCACTTTTCTTTAAAAGGAGAAAGAACAGGAGACATGTAGAATTCAGTTGCCAATAGAAACTGAAATTCAGGGAGAGACATATCATATTCTTGATTAAAACCCAAATCTGCTTCCTGAGAAGGAATATACTTAGCTTCTGGCTGTGTTTTCTGAAGACTTGATTCAGCTCTCTGAGTCCTACCTTTCCCATAATAAATGGATTGTTTTAGCTGAGAAGTGTTCTCAGTCTTGTTCCTGTCCAAAGAAGTTTGGGAATACAACACCTTTTTTAAAAATTTGGACTGTCTCTTTCTCTTTCAAATGAAGCTGATACAGTATCTTTAAACTTTTTCATTTTTTTACTTCTATTTTATGTTTTATTCTTTTTGACTTCCTATACATTAAATATTAGACACCCATTCTTGAGAATTTATGTGTTTAATATTTTCTGTTTTTTTTTTTTTAACAGTTCTGCTATTTTTACCCACATTTGGCCATATATTATTAATTTTATAGTTAACCCATTATTTTGAAATTTCAGGTATTTGTTTTTCATAAATTTCAAAAACACACTTAGTGTCTTCTAATTTTTCTATTTGAAGCATCTTATTCTTGCTTTTGTAGGTGTGCTATATTCTTCAATCTCTTTGAGACTATATCAGGTTTTTAATAAGTTCTCTTCTTTTCCTGAATTCTCTCTGTTTCTCTGGGGTAAGCTGCTCTTTTTTACATTTTCTTTTATCAAGGGAAATTATTATCCTTCACTGACCATTCATATTTACAGAATTCAAGTTTTAATTGTTTTCTCTGGGCAACTAGTGTGGGTTTCCTTTATTACGGTGTATGTAGGATGGCTATTCGCTGTAAGTATCTCCTCTGAAATGGAAATGGAAGGCTTCCTGGAAAGTCTGCATATAATAGAAGCATATCGATGAGCAGGAATGAAAATAGTTTTCCTCTGTGACACTAACTCACATACTAGCAGACTTAGTTTTTTCTAGACAATACATTCAGATGCGTGTTAGTGAGATTTTAATGAATTATCTTCCAGTAACTGCAGAGGGAACTCACAGGCAGTTTCTAGACCCCTGGTTCTCAAACTTTAGTTTGAATTAGAATTATCTGGAAGGTTATCTGGCATGGCCAATACAAAGTAGCCATATGTACTCGAGAGTGTTTGACTCAGTATGTCTGGGCACGGTCTAGGAATTTGTCTTTTAATAAGTTCTCAGCCGGTTGCATGCTATGGATCCATACTTCGATAACCATTGCTCCAGAGAGACTTTCAATTAATTTCTCCCTACTTCAATCTATTC
Organism: Mandrillus leucophaeus; assembly: GCF_000951045.1. Classification (NCBI taxonomy): domain Eukaryota; kingdom Metazoa; phylum Chordata; class Mammalia; order Primates; family Cercopithecidae; genus Mandrillus; species Mandrillus leucophaeus. Next base: position 1,548,055 of record NW_012102399.1, read on the forward strand.
TTCCATCCCATCTTCCTGTATTTGCTGTGCTGCCTTCCCTTATTCTTGTTCTATTATTAGTGTGTGTAACAAACCACCCAGTGGCTTAAAGCAACAATAATTATTAATATTCTGCTTGCTAAACTCCTATTTCGGTGGGACTCGGTAGTGATAACTCATCCTTAATTCTCTTAGTATTAGCTGCAGCAGTTTGAAGGCTGGGGGCTGAAATAATCTGAAATTTCATTTTCTCACATTTCTGGTATTTAAGACCCTATATGAGGCCATTGGCAAAAAATACCACATCTTCTCCATATGGCCTGACACATTCCTCAGTACGTGGTGGCTGGATTTCAAGGGTAATTATCCAAGAGAGCCAGATGGAGGTCATATTACCTTTTATGATTCAGCCTTAGAGGTCATGCACAGTCACTTCTGCTGCATTCTATTTATGCAAGTAGCTACGAAGTCCTTCACAGATTCAAAAGAAGGAGGAAAAACCTTCTTTTCTTTTTTATTTTGTAAACTTTTTTAGTGGAGTAATGGCAAGACTCTAGAAGAGTGTGTAGGAAAAGAAATGTTGCAGTAATTACTGCTATAAATTTCCATCTATTATTATCCTTACTCCAAGCACAATTCACTTCATCATCACATGCAAAATATTGATACAATCACACCTTTTCCCCCAAGGAAATCCAATATCTCATTCATTATAGCATCAGTTTTATGCTCGAGGACCAGGATTTTATCCAGGTCTAGGTGTGAATAAATTTTCTCATGTGTGTTTCCCTTGGTAAAATTTGTTAAGTATAGTTCTCAATCTATAGGCCAGTGAATTAAAAGGCATATTTTCTTTGACTTTCATATAGTCAACAAACAGTGATGGGTGGGCCATAAGATAACTGCTGTACATACTGCTATTCAAAAAAGGAGAAAGTGGGAGGCACACAATATTCAAAGTTTCATAATTATTCTGGGATCCATTCAGGCACATATTTGAGCTCATTGATTAAGTCTCAGCACCACTGCCTGGGAATGATTCTCCATAGTTTCACCGTCACTTTTAGGCTCTGGGCAGTACTCTCAGAGTCATCCTTTCTTTTCCATAAACAATGACTATTGTTTTGCTGTTGAATAGTTTTATCAACTTGCTTTATGTTAACAGTGATTCAAGGATCTAAAAATTACTTTTCATTTTGTAATGTCACTGTCTCTCTTTGTCTAAGCTGGTGATGTTTCCAACCACACAATTCCTTTTAAAAACTCAGTGGGTTTTCCATGAATCTTGTTGTTTATCTAGCCAAGTTATACCCAACAATCTTTTTGAGGTAAACCATCCTCATTTGGCTTCTTATAAGCCTTCTCATATACAACATCCTTAAAATTTTTAGCCCTACTGTTTAATAGAGAAGATCTGTTAGACTTTAAGAAGGCTTTAGCTGATTAAGTGAATTGCTCAGGCAATCCTCAAGTCTTCTGAAGTATTAAGAATAATGCTATTTCCCACCTTGGATTTGAAATTTACTCAGAAGTTCTTTGTCATTTGAGAACCTCAGATAAACTAATAATATGAAGCATTTTTATTTTTGAACTCAGTAAGACCTGGCTGCTTTATAACTCCTTTCAATCTCACTTAAATGAAAACATTTTAGCTAACCTGTTTCTTTCCCCCTCTCATTTTATCAAAGTCAGTAGGAAGAAACAAGGTGACAATATAAGTATTCTACCTAGAACTCTCCTTAGCTATGTCATCCAGTTCATTAGGTATATTTTCTATCTTCCACATTACCACAGACAAGGTGTGGTTACATTTTTTGCCACTATGTAACAAGTGTCTCCTTTCCTCCAGGTTTCAGTAATATTTTCCTCACTATCTTTAAGCCATCACCAACAGCCTTCTAGAGGGCCATCAACAATTCGCTAATAATCTTCTTCATGGTCCCATAGTTTTTGCTAATACCTTCCTCAAAGCTCTGACAGCTTCCACCTGCTAGCTGACCCCAAAACCACATGTTTTTACATTTGTTATAATAGCACACTACCCAATTAACAAAATTAGTTACCTATTGCTACCTAAAAACGACCCCAACAGTTGGTGACTTAAAAGAAAAGTAACGTTAATTTTGATCATGATATTACAACTTGCTGAAGGTTTTACAGGGATAGCTCACCTCTGCTCCATTTGGCATCAGCTGGGCAACAGTTAAGAATAGAATCATATGAAGACGTTTGCATTTATATATCCCCCAGTTGATACTGGCTGTCAGTTGAGACTTTAATGGGGTTGGTGACTGGAATATCTACTCCACGGGATGTCTCCAGGTGGCTTGGGTTTCCTCACAACATTAGGTCTGGATTCTGTGGACGAGCATCCCAAGAAGAGAGCCAGGCAAAGGCCATATCACCCTTCACAACATCTCTCAGGAGTCACATATCATCTTTTCAGCCATATTATACACATCCATACAGTGAAACAGGTCCACCCAATTTCCAGGGAAGAAAAAGAGATTCTACTGTTTCATGAGGGAATAGCAAGGTTCTTCAGTAGCGTGTGGAGTTGGAAATATTGCTGTGGTCACTTTTGGAAAATACAATTTTCCACACCTCTCTTTCATCTATTGATATGCTTTCACCTATTTTCCATGTTTCAGAATTTTGTGTAATTTCTTATTTTCTCATTTATATCTAATTTTTATTTGCTTTTCTGGGTTTATATATTTAACCATTTCTTTGCTGACATTACAGTTGAGTTTCATGAGAAAAGGTAAGCAAATGCATGACTGAGACCATTTTTTAAAACTGGAATAATTGGCTAGGCGTGGTGGCTCACGTCTGTAATCCCAGCTCTTGGGGAGGCTGAGGCAGGAGGATCATGAGGTCAAGACATTGAGACCATCCTAGCCAGCATGGTGAAACTCCATCTCTGCTAAAAATACAAACAATTAGCTGAGCATGGTGCTGTGTGCCTGTAGTCCCAACTACTCGGGAGACTAAGGCAGGAAGATCTCTTGAACCCGGGAGTCGGAGGTTGCAGTGAACCGAGATCACACCACTGCACTCCAGCCTGGCAACAGAGTGAGACTCTGTCTAAAAAATAAAATAAAATAAAATAAAATAAAAAATAAAAAATCGGAAATCATCATCTTCATTTTTTTTGTAAATAGCTATATTAATGTTTTTGAGTAAGAATCCCTTGAACTGAATTGCCTTTAATCATTACAATTGTATATTGAGGTTGAAAATTACATTACAGTAATGTGTCAACTAAATACTGCTACTTGTGCCCTAGGTAACATTAGCAGCAAACAAAACTTAAATAATATGAATTAACAAGTCATATATGGACAGTAAATTGATATTATCTAAAATAAAAGAATTCTTACTAATTTTTTAACCAATAACAATAAATCATTTAAAGTCATACAGTAACAACGGGGGCCATAATTATAAACCAATGTGAAAGATCCTAATGAGAGACATTGTAATCATGTCCTGAACCATCCTCTCTTGAATTTTGATAGTATTTCTTAAATATTCTGATTCAAATTAACTTCTTTTGATATGTTTAAATTTGTTCCTCAGTCCCTGGGAGCACTTCAGTGTATGCTAGGGTAAAGTAAATACATTCGAATCAGATTAAAATCTTTCATTTTTAGAATTATAGGATTAGTTGGAATTTACCACAGAAAACTTGAACACCATACTTCCAGCATAATCTTGAACCCTACATAAATTTAGGAAATAAAGACAGAGGACCAATTTGATCTATCTCCTACACTAGAACTCCTAACCCTTTGCAGGCTATCTGGCGATTACACTTTTTAAAAGGTAATTTTTACACCATCATGCAAAACCACGTATCAATTTTTAATTTCTAACCAAATTAACACTTATTACACAATAAAAGTGTCTTTATTTTAAAACATACAGTAAAATAAACTAAATAAATTTAAATTACTTACGATTTTACTTTAAAAACATGGTAATATTTTATTAATTTCCTTCTATCTCATTGCTTTTTTGTTCTTCGTCTACCTTCCCCTTCCCTGCTTTTTGCATTTCTTTCAGCTTTCCTCTATCATTACCATACACAGCATTTATTTTTTGTCTTCTTAACAGGCACTGAGCTAGAATGCCATTATTTAAAAGTTTATTATATAGAGTTAGATATGAAAGTATGCTACATCTATGTTTACATAATTTTATATGTTTAAACATAAAATTCATGTGTTCATCTTGTATTTCAAATATTTATTATCACAGTTACACATCTCTTAGGGGAAGCATATTTTTTGGACTCAATTAGCATAGCCTTTTAGCTGGAGATTTTGGTGTTGGAAATTATAGTCTGGGGTGCTGGTAATGTGAGCTCACCTGAGCTCTCTGAATATTACTAAGACCCCTCCAAGTCTAAAGGGAAAAGAGTAAATCATGATGTCTATTCGAAGACATTTCATAAGTGAATATCTTTCTGATTAAGAAGTCCATTCAATTTAAATACATTTAAAGTGTCACTTATGACTTATGAAAGAGCAGACACAATTCTACAGGGATATGGGTTCCACCAGTGATTTTTATATTAAAGGAATGTTTGCTTCAAAATATGATCTATATTATTTAAAAGTTCTCCTTCAACTGCATTTCAGCCCTGACTTCAAATAATCATACACATTGTTTTCTGACTTCTTAACAGCACCAAGACACCATCAAAAACCAGTGTACTTGAACAAGTTTAGCTGCTTAGTAAAAACATTATCTCCAGAAAAAAAAGAACTGGGACAGGGACAACCATATACAAGACTTTTATTGTTGTAGGATGATTTTTTTCACACTTCAGCTATTAAAGGAGAATCTCAGATCGCAAAAGGTGTATATTTCAAAGCTTCTTTCAAAGAGAGAGATTCCTTTCTACTACAGTTACCTGAACGAGAAATAAATTGTAAAGGCTAACTGACCAATAAATGGATTTTAAAGGTGCAATTTAGTTGGACTTTCCACCTCTTTCATTTGAATCCTGTTTTGATGACCATTTTTCAGAAGCTTTCAAATGTTTACAATTTATCATAAGGGTCTTCTTTTACACAGCACAGTGTCTCCTTCCAGCGGGCACATCCCAGCACGACTCCAGCATTTATAAAGAGGGGATGACTCCTAATAGCCTAGTTTTTCAACTGCGAGTGGAATCAAGGCTAATTGCAACAAACCACCTCAGTTTAGCAAAACTAGAAGTCTCCTGGCCAGTCAGACAAATCCATTAGGATTTTATTGGGTCCTAAAAAGAGTTATGTGATTCCCTAGGATCCAATCCTTGTCAATCAGGCATGTTAAATTGGATTCTTGAATAGGGAAATCCCTTAGGGAGAGTAGATGTTATCTAGATCAGATGCAGTGATTTTTTCGACTCTGCGCTCACTAGGTTCTGTTCTCTCTTTAGTGAACCAATAAAACCATAATAAGTATTGATTAACCCATTACTGAGCATTATCCACTGGCTTCTGCCTGGCTGTATTTAAACACTACATTGTACTTTCACAGTGCCACTGTACAGACACTTGCCTTGCTGTGGCTCTCTTGCCAAAATGGTGCCAAGCGTATTTATTTTTAGTGCAAACCAAATATTCCAATGACACTACCTCTGTCAGCTTCCAAGGTGTTCTGCTAGTTTTCTAAAGAAAGAAAATTATGCAATTGCTTTTGGTACAGTTGACTATATGGTAATTCAAGTGTTTGAATATTTTGAAATCTGAGATACTGTTTTCTACTACGAAAAAACATAAAAATCTTATCACAAGACCTAAGTCAGTTAGCCTGTTGATTAAAAAAACAAAAACAAAACAAAACTGCTTTTTAAATTAGTCTTGCATATGTAATCTTTGAACAAATTATGTAATCTTCTAATCATTTATGATGTCAGTAGAGGGAGTTTTCATTAGCCCACAGCTGATTTCATTAACTATTGGAAATGTCATAACATTCAGGAGGCAGCAAAATCATAGTCTGTCTCACGTTGTGAAGTTTTAGTGGACATGTTTAAGATTCCCCTGTAAATTGACTGTTCATGAGTGAAGGTAAAATTTCTGGCAAGGCTGGTCTATAATATTTTCAGAATTTCCTTGTAAGCAATAGCTTATTCATGGCTCTCGGCTTTTCTTTCTGCAGACTGCTTAATACTTAGAAATGCAAAGATCAACCAGACAAATTAAGTGTGATTAGAGGGGACAAGGTCATGTGCTGAATGGAGATAGGTCAATCTCAGGCATCAGAGCAAAAAAAAATAATAAAAAAATAAATAAAAAATAAAAATTCACATTCACGTTAATTATTATGCTTTTAGTATCTATTTTGTTTCATATTTATTCTGACCACATATGCAGTTTTTACAAAAAAAGTGCTTTGATAAATTGATATATATTTATGTTATTTTGGAGTTTATAGTTTGCAAGTCTATATTACCTTTTGTGTTCATTACAGAATAGTCATTTGATCAAGTGATTTTCAATACATTGTCAAAATAAATTACATTCACTTCATTAGATGTACAGGAAGTGTAGCCAAAGCAGGGACAAGTATTAATTTAGGACTCTGCAGAAACTGACACTCCATCTTATGACCCTGAGGCTGTATTATTCAAGATACCTAGTGATGGAAGGAAGTCTGTCTCCATAGCAATTACCTAAATCTTTTATCAGTCATTTCTGGAAAGAAAATTAGAGCAATTGTGTCAGGATGGTCATATGGGCAGAAATTGCACACTCATTCAAACCACTTATGCCTCTGACTTTGTCCTTGCTTGATGGCTGCTTTTGTTTACTACTCTGTGTTTGAAAGCTTGATTGGGCATGAGCAGATGTGCCAAACTGGAACCACAAAAGGTCGGCCTTTTGTTTTCTTCTCATTTCTTTTTTTCTTCCTTCATTACTTCATTTCTCTTTCTCTCCTTCTCTTTCCTTTCCTTCTTCTCTTTTTCTTTCTTAGCAAAACTATTAAATCTTACTACTTTTGTCTATTAAGCAAATTAGATGTCGTTAATAATGTGAAGAAACTCAATTAGAAATAGTTGAAATACATTGCAGCGGTCCTTCCTCCTTATCATTTATTTATTAAATTTGGTTATTGTTAAACTTAGTAATATTTAGTTATTATTAAACTAAACTTGGTAATATTTAATAGTTAGGTGATTGCCAACTTGGGAAAAGACTGCAAAAAATATATCCTTTTTCTTATATTTTATGACACATGAATATTAATTGATTAGATAATTGATATCACACCAATATAATTGTTAGTGTGAAGGTCCATTGCCTAGATATGATTTAATTGATCTAGAAGTTTTAAAAATATTCAAGCAACTTAATAACCATAGAAGAATTTTAGTTGCACTGTGGAAAAAGCTTCAAAAATCCCTCTGAACGTTTAGGTTTTTGCACCATTGGAGTTTGAAATAAAAATAAAAAGCTTAACTCTTGATCAATAAGAGTTGTAGTTTTCTTTGAGTGGTATGAACAACGCAGTTTAAGCTTTCCCTTCAAGTTCCTTGTTCAGGAAAATTTACAATTAATGGCTTTCTACAACAGCAAAGATACCCCTTCTTCATGGCTCAGCTAGGGACTTGCCAGACTAATCTATTCCCAGTGGGCTGGCCATGGTCCTTTACTCTATCTGTCTTAGCATATTGATTTCTGAGCTGTCTTATTGGTTCCTAACATAATTATAGCAGGAGTGGGTCTCTTAGTACAGCTAATACATTTACACTATGGCATCTAGGGGAGCTTATTATAACGGCATCCGGTAGTGCTGCTATAGTTAAGGGTCAGTTTCTATTTCCATTATAAACTCCATTTTTCAGGGAGTATATATCTTAGCAGTTTTAATTTATTTAAAGGAAAAAAAAGCAAAAAAAAAAAAAAAAGCAAAACCGTGGCTTTGTGTCATCCAAGTTCCACGTATTTCTGCTCTTAAAAGTTAATAAAACTGAAGTCTCTATCCTTGCCAAACTTTTGACATTTTCAGGAAAATAAATGATATTTTCTATTCTTATGGGATCTTTGACTTAGTAACTAATTCGACACGTAGTTCAATTGCGGTATCAACAGAAGTGGTTTTAATACCCTAAACACTTTATGAATAGCATATATTATTATGTTTTTATCTATGAAAAAGTGTGATGACTTTCAGCTTCCAAAGACTAAGGAAATATGTTTATCCACCTAACAGATAGAGATTTGACAGAAACAGTATTTCTTGAAATAGAAAAACTACCATCAAGATGATCTTTTACTCAAATGTTCATAATAGAAAATTCTTTCTAAATATGATAGTATAATATGTAAAGAAATACATGTACCTCATGTAGGACAATTTTGTTCACTTAGCAAAATGTAAGATATAAAAAAGGATTTTAGACAATTGACTAATAAAAATATAGTTTGTATTTTTGTACATTTAAAAAATATAAAGTTGTCTTGTCTCTAAACCAGCAACAGTAAATTTAGAGTTAGTTAGGCTTCCTAGCCATAGATGACTCACTCAATTCATAGATGTATATTTGAGACTTCAAACAGTAATAACCTATAACTAAATATTTCACTGTGGTTTTGTGTCCTAGCATCTTAGAATTCAATATGAATTCTAGAACATATGAAAATTTATATGCTTGATTATGTGTATTTTTTTTTTTATCATTCCTAGAAAGTGATAGAAGATGGTGCTAAAGGCTCCAAGTGAAATTTGTGGAAAAGTTAACTCACAGTATTTCAATTGTCCATGTCTAGATGTATGCTATACAAGCTCTAGTTCAGTTATGGAAAAATGAAATTCATATAATAGCCACACTGGTATTATAATTATTCCTATTTTTAAAATTTAATAACAGTATAATACATTGATTATATAGCATTAAATATGCATTTAAATTTATATATAAGTACCATATATAATAAATTTTATATAATATATGTAGGTAGACGAGCTTTTATGGTAAATCAAAATTTACTTCTCTAAGGAAAACAAACTTGCAATCTGAAAATTCATTTCTAAATTGGATTGTATTTTTTCATTATAAACAAAATGTAATAAACAAGTTTTAACACTTTCAGTATAATATCTTGAATATCAGCACTTGTATGTTTTCCTGCTGTAATACTGGATTTCATCTGATATTTTTGGAATGTGGTTTGATTCATCCATTTTACATATTTTTATGGAATGCATTGTGCTAAGCACAGATTGGAGAAAGATTAAAAAATAAAATTAAAAAAAATTATCCCCAGTCTATAAAAACTTGAAAGGAAAAAAATGTTGTAAATGTCATAGTCAAGGTAAGTAAAAAATATTGAGGGATCTAAAGCTGAGAAGAGATAGTGATAATTCTAACAAAGAATCAAGGAAGGCTTTACAGAGAACATTATACTGGAAATATGTTTTCAAAGATGGGTAGAAGATTTCACCATATGCTAAGTAGCTTAGAATTATTCTGATTGATTGACTATGTCTTTATTTACCTGTCTTATAACCTTACTTGTATAGGAGGCTATTTTCAGTGTAAGACTATGGCAACATCTATTCTTTTTCTCATTCTCATTTGTTTCTTTTAATTTATGGTAGACTCAGAAATCAAGTAACATATGTCAAGACTAAACAAGAAGCAAAAATTAATTAGTACCTCTCTAATTAATGTCTCTATAATCCATGATATTCAGGTACTTTAGTTACTGTACTTTACAATATCTATATTAGATACTCTGAGCACCTCTTTGCTTAATGACTGCTGCATTCCAGTTACAGAAGGTTGCTAAATATTTAGTTCAAGTAGGTAAAGTTGACATTTAAATGAGGATTGTTACACATTATATAAGTGCAGCAGATCAAATCTATGTTCACCTCTTTCTAGAAGATATCACAGCTAGACTGTGGTTAGTTGTACCGATGTGACTGCCAACTAGTCAATAAAATGTGAGAGAGGGGAATAGGTGCCACTTCCAGGTGATGGCTTTTAAGATGTGAGAATACTTCCATGCTCTCTTTGATCTCCAGGTTAGAAAACATGGCCCTGGTGGGTGGTGGAGTCACAGAATGGAAGGTACTTGAAGGTTCTGAATCATCAAGTTGAGAAGAGCCATGCTTCCTAAGCATACAACTTCACCAACCAGGATACCCATATGGACTGTTATATGAAGGAAAAACAAACTTTTTTAATCCACTTAATTGGAGGGAGGTTACTGTAATCCAGACCATCTAAAAGAGTACAATATGTTGCATGCATGTTTGACTATATATTGAACTCTATATACATATTAATTACTGGTTCTAATTTTACAGATTGTGTATATTACATTCCAATTTCCAATACTTCAACTTTTAGTTTTTTAAAATGTATTTTTAACAGCTGCTTTTTGTTTTATTTTACTTTCATTTTATTTTTTCAGAGAAATCCTGGGTAAGTTGACTAATGTAATGACGGTATGGGATGAGAGGCTACTAATGAGTTTTTCACTGATTTGACAAACTTAGTTCAAATAATCAATAGCAGCTTTAGACAGGACTTGTTCAAATTTCTGACCAAATGGACTGGTAGTTTTGTATCCGGCTGATGAAATATCACTATTTCCTGTTATCAATTATACTCTTTAGATCAGTATAAACATACAGATTCATACCATTTGAAAATCAAAGAAATTAACTAAAGATTAAGCTCTCAACATGTGAATTTGAAGTTTATAAACTACATCAAATTAGAATAAACTTTAAAGACTTAGAATTTCAGCCGGCCCTCTTGAGTCACTTAGATTCTGCCCGAATATTTCACAAAATATTATGGTTGGATACTTCATATTAAAAATAAACTTTAACTTGACATTTAAGTTTTTTTTTTTTAAACCATTTTGTGGGTTCTATAGGAAGCATGGAATTGCAGTGGCACAGGAATTTTACAAATAATGAGGTGAAAACAGCTTAACCAAACTTTTTAAATCTTCAAAAGGATTCTACTCTGGTTTATAATAGACGTGCCTACAGATTCTCAATCACAGCAAGATGGCTGGGCACTGCATTTCATATTCACAAAATAGGCTTTTTCTTGGTAAAGATGGTTTTACATGCCCTGTCATAACAAAGAAGGATTGCCAACTATTTATTTCAGTGTTCCTAATTGTTGTCAGAATGTGACCTAAAATCTGACACAGAATTTTTCAAAGTCAGGCTCCCACCCGGCATGTACATTTATCAACGTTTATTCCACACTCACCTATGCAGCAGCACTTGTGAAGGTCTGTTTTTATTTAATTCTCAAGATTTTGTTGTTAATGGGAAAACTGTCTCATAAATTAGGGAAGTGCTCAATTACAAGCCTGACAGAGATTGATTTTGGTTCTGCTGTTGGTCACTACCAGCAAGTGAAGGCCGCAGAAACCACAACTCCAGCTAATGCTGGAGTCACCTCTGAGGTGCTCACTGAACAAGTGTTCATTAAGATGTGAGAACTATTGGCAGCATATCTGGGTGTTGTTTGTGTTTATAGCAATAATCTATATGAGTATCTCCTCACTATTTAGTTACATACACTCATGTGACAGAATAATGTAACTTTCAATTTTTTGCATATATTAATAGGTTTTTAAAAAGCCAACAGAACAACTTAAAGGCTTTAGCTATCACATATTTAAAAAGACAATATATTCCAAAGGTCTGAAATTGTAGCTGTCACATTGGAAATCCACAAAATAAAATGACTCACAAACTGAAAGACAATATGCACAAATTGCAAACTTAAAAAAATATCCAACTTGGACAGCTAAATGTCAAGAATTCTTTTCTGAAACTCATTAAAAAATAAGATTCAATCAAGTAGAATTATAAGAGAATTCTAATATGAAATATTCTAATAAAGGGATGCTTTGGTTCTAATCCTTTGAGATAAAAATTATGGTAGAGTTTTAGAAAATAATTTTTCCTTGGCTTTAGGATAGATAATCCATTTGAATAAAGTTTCTATTGCTTTTTTTGTTTAAATTTTCAGAATTGCTGCATGATAATAAAGGACTGATTTGATGTGCTTGGAAAAATAAAAGTATATTTCCTGCCTCAAGTAATGGATAAGGAAAGTGGCATTTTAAAATCAGCATAAAATATACCAAAACTATGATTTTTAGAGAAACTATGTTTACTTTAATTGCTAGGAAGACCCATTCCTATTATTTCAGCATGGTGTAGCTAGTCTAACAGCCTCTTTCCTTTACAGTCTTAATGTTACATTTTGATTATCAAACAAGGTTTTTTTTTCTTAGTTTTTGACCGCAGATTACTTGTTTTCATAATTAAATAAGGCAGAATAAGTATAAAAGTTAAGTGTCTTAATTGTGAGGCTTATTCAAGATATTATTGGGAAGATACACAAAACACTCCGTAAGTCTGATGTTTTGCTTTTCAGGATAAAAAAGGATACATA
>NW_012102399.1:1560525-1581360 GCF_000951045.1 Mandrillus leucophaeus
AATTCTAATATGAAATATTCTAATAAAGGGATGCTTTGGTTCTAATCCTTTGAGATAAAAATTATGGTAGAGTTTTAGAAAATAATTTTTCCTTGGCTTTAGCATAGATAATCCATTTGAAAAAAGTTTCTATTGCTTTTTTTGTTTAAATTTTCAGAATTGCTGCATGATAATAAAGGACTGATTTGATGTGCTTGGAAAAATAAAAGTATATTTCCTGCCTCAAGTAATGGATAAGGAAAGTGGCATTTTAAAGACAGCATAAAATATACCAAAACTATGATTTTTAGAGAAACTATGTTTACTTTAATTGCTAGGAAGACCCATTCCTATTATTTCAGCATGGTGTAGCTAGTCTAACAGCCTCTTTCCTTTACAGTCTTAATGTTACATTTTGATTATCAAACAAGGTTTTTTTCTTAGTTTTTGACCGCAGATTACTTGTTTTCATAATTAAATAAGGCAGAATAAGTATAAAAGTTAAGTGTCTTAATTGTGAGGCTTATTCAAGATATTATTGGGAAGATACACAAAACACTCCGTAAGTCTGATGTTTTGCTTTCCAGGATAAAAAAGGATACATAAACATTTGTATGTATCATATCATTTTAGTATTCTGATCTCTACTTAGCTATCATCAGAAAGCTTCATATTTGAGTATACATACAATTAAAGAAATGGCATATACAAGATATTCTCTTTCTCCTTACCAATTTACTACTAAGTCAGTTAAACATTATTTATTCTCAACAATTTTATTGCAGAATCTGAAATAGAAATGTAAATACTTCAAACTTTTTTCCCAAAATTGTATTTTGGTTATTTTTCTGCTTTACATTGTTTTCAAAGTCACCTAATGGCTAGCCTGGAATATACATTGACTCCAACAGTGTTTTACAAACATGCCTCATGAAATAGCACATTTGTTAGAAGCCGCGGATGAATATCACTATAGTTATTAAATTACTGTTCTTTAAAAAACATTAGACAAATAACAGGAAATCACGCTGTGCAGTAGGATAATATAATAAGGATTCAATTATAAGAGTTATGAACAATAAGTGAGCCTCTAAATGGCAAAGTTGAAAATGGCCTTTGATTGTAACTTAACATTTTCATGGTTTTGAACTTAAATCACTGTGTTTTCAGTGGAAAAAAAAATAGTGTGTTTATCTATATGGAATATATAATTTTCTATAAACCTATAGAGTAATAGCATTTGAAGAAAATTACTTTGCAGTTTAATTTAATGAACGCTATTTACACTTCCATTTCAGTCTCTGGTAACCAAACGAATGCTTTAACAGCTTTACTGGTTTCAAAGGACCTATGACTCATGCCCCACTCAGCCTTAGTTTACATGAAGGAAACTGAAAATGCAGATGTCACATAGGCATCAGTGAGTGATAAGATGATAAATACTACACTTCATGAGCAGGAGTATAGGACATGGAGAAATTCCTAAAAATCTTAGAAATTCATAAGTCTTACTACTTTAAAAATGTTATCATTCTTATGTATGTAATCTAATAATAATTAATTCTTAAACTGTCCTTTAATAATTTCACTGACCAGCAAAATCCTTCAAACATCGTCTCAAATATCATTACCTCTTTGAAGGCATTCTCACTCTCATCACAAGACTAATTTATTACCTCTGTACACCAGTCCTCTATATTCTGAGACTGATTCTGTGGAAATAATTATAACTATTATTCTTGATCATTGACTCTATACCAGCCATGTGCCTGTTATTTTATTTAATTCAAGATCCCCATAGAGGTAAAAAGAAGTAAGCACTACTGATATTCTTATTCAACAATGAGGAAGACAAACTTATGAAGGCCAAGCGGCACAGTTGACAGTTTAAACATCCTGGAGCTGGGACTGTAATCCAGGTCTTTCTAATTGTAAAGCTTATTCTCTTTCATCATTCTGCTATATTGTTTCTCACTTTAGTTCCAGGTATGAAAATAAATAAGCTTAGCTCAAGGGTAGTCTGGAACATAAATACCACTCTGTGTTAGAGAAGCCCTTTATGCTCCAGATGATCCTTATGCTTGAAAAAAAAAAAAAAAAAAAAAAAAGAAAAGAAAAAAAAAATGACGACAATAAAACAAGTCTCTACACTTTGGTTCTCTCTACGCAAAGAAAGAGTAACTTCTAGGAAGGATCCTGAGCCCTGAATGAGAAATTGGGAGAGGAGGGCAAGTACATTGCATGATTGGCCCCAGTTTTCATCCCTCCATTCTTCAACTCTTTTGCCATGGCCTCATGATGGGTGTGGTATTATGTCCCTTTCCCTGAGCTTTGAGCTTAGATATGTGACTTGCTTTAGGAAATGATAAGCACAAGTGACAGTATGCCAGTTATGGCCTGCGCCATGAGAGGTCTCACAAGTTTCTGCTTGCTGTCTTGCACCACTGCCATCGCCATAAGAAGAATCTGCACTGGCTAGCCTGTCAGTCCGAGGAGGATGCAGAGCAAAGCTGCCCAGCTGGACACAATCCATAGCAGCTGAACCCCATAGCTGACCTGCAGACATGTGAATGATAGTAGATGATTGCTGCCTTAGGCCACTAGATTTGGAGATAGTTTGCTATGCAATGGGGTCTATGATTAATACACTGTGTGCAAAGAAAAAAAAATCACATTGAATTAGTATTGGTTCAGCATATACTATTTTTAGTAAATAAAATATAATGAAAATTGGACCTTGCCATCAGGATGTTTTGATTCTTAATATTTATAAAGTTTATCTTGATAAGCAAAATAAAACCATTGCATTCATAATCATTAAAAGCATACTTTTTAAAAATCACGCTTAATCCTCTACTTCTGACATAATCTTAAAGGAGTTGGACAAGAACTGTCTGGGCCCTGCTGGAGTAGAGTAGGTAGGAGAAAAGAGGCATTATAATAGATTAGTCGGTTAACGTGTAACATTCTTCCTTTAAAGATGACATATTAAGACTAAATAAAGCACACATTATTTACAAGGAACCAATGTTGTGAAATTAAAATGCCAAGTGGGACCCTAGCATCACTTTCACTACCATCTACATTATCTAGCTATAATCTGTACCTAACTCAGAAATTCCAGTAGTGACTCTCAAGAATTAGAATTGGGGCTGGTGCAGTGGCTCACTGTAATCCTAGAGTTTGGGGAGGCTCAGTAGGGAGGATTGGTTGAGTCCAGGAGTTCAAGGCTGCGGTGAACTCTGACTGTGCCACTGTACTCTGGCCACAGTGACAGAGGAAGACCCTGTCTCAAATAAAATAAAATAAAATAAAATAAAATAAAACTAATATGATTCAGTCCCCCAAAGTTCTCAGGGTAGATTCTTATATGACCATAGCCTAAGTACAAGATGAGACAACAGGGAAAAGGAAAGTTATGGTCATGTTCTTGTGGCCAAAGAGCTACAAGAGTTTTCAAAGCTGAGCTATAATATTTTAACTTATGGCATGATGTTTGTCTTGCCCTACAATAAAACTCAGCAACCCAACCAAATGTCTCTGACCAGCTTCCACTTCATCATCCCAGCATGTAAAGCTTCATTACTATTCCAAGACTTCTTTCTTCTACCACCCCTCTCTTATTCAGAACAACAGCCTTTATTGTTATTTAGCACAGAAAATAGAGATTATAAGGTATGAACTACCTGGATTTTCTGCTCTTCCATTTGTTCACCTATTAGCACTGGCATCAATCTCAGAAATTGTTCTATGAGAAGCAACTCCTCTCACACAGTGCTAATTTATTCATTTGAGCTCTCCATTCCTGAATCCTCAGTCTTCCATTTTTCACTGACTCCTTTATTATATAAGTATGCCGACATACCTTCCACTTTTATACACTTCCCAATTCAGTGTTCTCTCTAGACTTATCTCCATATAACTCTGCTTTAGAACCAAACTCTTAGAAAGTGTAGATTAACTTTCAGTTCCAAGTTTGTAAGTGCTATTTGTATCAGATTAATTTTTCTCAGATACTACTACAAAGGAGAAACAAAATACAAAATAAAACTACTTAGAAACATTACAGAAGAAGCAATGCAAGGAGAATTTCAGGAGCTATAATTTTACAGGTAACAGGGCATGCAGACTTGAGCTCTGCATTAGCACTTGCTTTTGATCAGGGGTGATTCATCACTTCTTGCTATAGGAGAGTAGAGTTTTTTCAAAGAAGAGGCAGACTCTCTGCGAAGAGTCAAAAGAGTTTAAAACTAGGGGCTGCTAAAGCAACTGGTATTTGAGGTGGGAAATCTTACAGAGGAGAAAACCAGAGAAAAGCAAAAATTCCCCTCAAAACGCTGGCTTACCCTTAACCTGCACAGTCAGAAGTTAAAAGCAGAGAAACATCTAACAGAAAGCAGAAGGTGGGATCCCAAAGTGACAAGCAAAGATTTCAGTAGGTGTGAGGCACTAGAGTGGCAGTGGTTACAGTTTAAGCTCCACACTGTAAAACATTCCAGATCCTCAACAGGAACCTCAGAAATGCCATCAACACTACACCAGAAATATTGACGACTGATTTCCCAACTGAAACAATGAAAATAAGAAAAGAGTGGAGTGGCATATTTAGAGTCCTTAACAAAAGAAACAAAACTGTCAACCTCCAGTTTCCACATCCAGTAAAAATATTCTTCAAGGTGAAGGTAAAGAAAAAGTGCAAACAAGTCAAATGTCAATTGAACAATGAATAGATAAAATCGAGTGTATCCATGCAATGGAATATTATTTGGGAATGAAAAATTAATGAAGTTTTGATACATGCTGCAACATACATGCTGTAAGTCAAAAAGTAACTGCAAAAGAATATTAAATGACAAACCAACTGGCAATAGAAAAAAGTGAAATAAAAAGATTGATATAAGAAGAACTGAAAAGTTGAGGAATCCTACACCAATGATAGAAAAATGAACCTGGTTTTAGAATGTTTCCCATCGAGGGAAATCCAGGTCCTGATGATTTTAATAGTGAACTCTTCAAAAAATTTAAAGAAGAAGAAACGTCAATTTCACACAGTCTTCAATTCTTCCTATGTGGCCAGTGATAGGAACTGAAACCTCACATAAGTTGTCAAATAGGAGTATTAAAGGCCAATCCGTTTCACGTCTAGATGTCATGTATAGATGTAAATTCTTAAAGAAACTATGAAAAATAGAATCTGTCAATATATAGAAACAGGGCAATATGTCATGAAAAAGTAGAATTTATACCACAAAATCAAAGTTGGTTTAACATTAGAAAATCAACTGATGTAATTTGCCTCACTAATGAGAAAAACAAAAAGAAGATCATTCACATCTCAATAGATGTACAGAAGGCACTTGACAGAATTCTACAGTCATTTATTTGAAAAATCTCTTAGTTATATCTGGTTAGATATTGTAAGTGAATACATATTAAATTGATAAACAAGAAACATTTAATAAAAATAAATTATTAGTTGACAATAACTCCATAAAGGATAAATGATGGAACAAAAAATAAGAAATAAATAGAAAACAATGCGATTATAAGATTTTCTTTACATAAAATTATGTAGTAATTACATAGAAATAAATTGGATAAATAACTCAGTTTGATGGATAGGAAAATTCACTACTGTTCTACACAAGCTGCCTTAAAATTCTCTGCACCTGAAAAGGATCTCAACAGTTTATTCAAATTCTATATGCAGATTGTAATTCTGATATTTATGCAGAAATGCAAAAGGTCAACCATAGCTAATGTAATATTGAAAAAAACAGCAGAGGAGGACATCTATTACCTGACTTAGAGAGTTACTATAACCTTTAAAGTTATGGTATAGTATTAGTACAAGAATAGACAAATAGACAAGGAAATCAGCATAGGCAATGTTGAAATAGACCCACCCATAATGTGTCACCTATGTTACAACAAAAACAGCTGCAAAACAGTTGTGCAAGGATTTGTTTCTTATAAATGATGCTGTTTCTTTTGGATGTCTATATGGACGAGGGGTAGAACTTGACCCATACATCACACCATATACAAAATTAATCACAGAAAGATTGTAGACTTTTATATAAAAAGCAAAATAATAAGGTTTTTTGTTTTTTAGTAAGACAGAAAAATACTTTCATAACTTTGAGCTGAAAAAAAAAAGACACAGTAAACAGGACACAAGATTTTCACTTTGTTAAAGTTAAAATTAAAAATTTCCCTTTTTATCAAAACATCCCATTAAGACCTAGGAAAGGCAAGTCATGATATGACAAAATATATTTGCAATATATTTTTCGTACTTTGTATTTTAAATTTTGACAAAGTACATATTCAGAATATATACTGGACACCAAGAAATTAAATAATAAAAATACAGAAAACCAAATAGAAAAATGGTCAGAAGATTTCAATGTGCATTTCACAAAAGAACACTAACGTAATTAGCTTTCAGAAAGATACGAATGAAAACTCAATGAAACAATAATGAAATAGAGAAACTAACAACCAGCATGGCTAAAATGAAGAAGATGAAAAACACAAATGTTGGCAAAGATACATAACAACTCTCATAGGTTGTTGGTAGAAGTGTAAATGAGTACAATCATTTTGGAAAGCTTTGATATTTCTCTATTAAAGATAAATGTATTCCCACATTATAGTCTAACAATTTCATTCTTAGATGTATAGCCCAAATAAATGGGTACATAGCTCCCAAAATATAGGCTATAAGAATTAATGGCAGCACTGATTGTAATAACCAAGAATGACTAATAAATGTAATAACTAAGAATTATTTATCAATAGTGACTAAGAAACTAGTGGCTAAAAACTATTGAATATATTCATATGATGGAATGGAAAAGAGCACATTTTGGATGGATGAATTTTGTGATAAACATTTGAGAGAAAGAGGCCATACACATGTGTGTGAAGTTAAAGGGCAAATGCAATCTGTAGTAACAGAAGTGAGTACAGTGGTTGTGTTCTTGGGATGGGAAGTTTTGACTGGGAGTAGACAAAATGAAGTCTTCTGTGGAGCTGAAAATTTTCTGTATCTTGAACTGAGTATTTGATACCCATGTGTAACATAATATTCACCAAACTTGCCCCTTGCAGCTTTTGGTCTTTTTTTTTTTTTTTTTTTTTACCACATTTCCTGCCTCATTGCCACCACCACACTATCTCCTCCAACCAGGTTTACCCGTTACCACTCTACTGAACATGTTCATGCTAATAAGGTTCATCAATAATTACTCTGTTGCCAAATTTAATGGATATTTTAAAATTCCCAAATTCCTTAACCTCTTCGATGCATTTCAAATCATGTATTTCTCTTCCCTCCTTCGCCACTTTTTTCTGACCCTGAATACCACAGTCTCTGCTGCCTCCCTGTCCATATATATATATACACACACATATATATATACACACACACACATATATATATATATATATATTTTTTTTTTGCAAGGAGTTGTCCATGTCTTCTGATGCCATGTAGATTGCCTTGTATATATGATCCTTAAAATTCCTGCCCACCACCCACCTACCCCCAGACAGATGTACTACAAGATATTTACTCTGAACAAATAAATTAGAAAAAAGGGCCTCTCTTTTTGGTTTGAATCAGCTGTGCTCCAGGGAAGATGGCCTTGAAAATGGACACAGAGTCACATTTTAGCCTTATTTTTTTCCCTCACCCCTTGGCTAGGAACCTTTATATAGAACTCCACCTGGAAAGCACTTCCTTGTAATACCCCATCTGGATTAATCTTGACAAAATCCCACTTATTACATGAGTCTCAATTCAACTGTGAATGTTCCCATTAAACATTCCAGGCCTTGGGCAGCCTGGCAGGGGCATCTGCTTCCTCTGTATATCTTGCATCCTCCAATGAAGCAGCTGACACAGCGTATTCCAATGGTTTGTTTGTCTGGCTCCACTCTAAACTGTAAGGGCAAAGAATGTGTATTTTCCATGTTATAAACTCAGTTATATATATATATATACACACACACACGTATATGTATATACACAAACATATATATGTATATATATACACATGCATATGTGTGTATAAATACAATCAGTAAATATTTGTTGAATAAATGAATAAATGAATCCAGTAGCAAAGGAAGACAAAGTAAAAATATCTATAAGAAAAATACAGTAATTTAAATGATAATGTAAGATTTGGGAAAATTGGAATCTCTAGAGTTTTGAAAAGCTGACTGGGCGGGCATGGTGGTTCACACTTGTAATCCCAGCACTTTAGGAGGCCAAGGTGACAGGATGACTTGAGGCCACTTGAGGCCAGCAGTTCGAGACCAGCCTGGCCAACATGATGAAACCCCATCTATACTAAAAATACAAAAATTAGCCAGGTGTGGTGGTATGCACCTATAATCCCAGCTACTCAAGAGGCTAGGGCAGGAGAACTGCTAGAACCCAGGAGGTGGAGGCTGCAGTGAGCTGAGATCTTGCCACTGCACTCCAGCCTGGGCAACACAGAAGACACTGTCTGAAAAAAAAAAAAAAAAGGTTAATTTAGTTCTGTAGACAAAGTGTTAGCCTAAATTAAATACTTAAAGCTACTAGAGCTTCACTTATATTTATTCAATGTATGCTTGGTAGATTATTTATACCTATCAATGGCTAATATTTTATAAACCAAATAATTAAGAATAATAGTCTGAAGTGGCTTGTTTTATGAATTCAATAATTCATACTTTAAAAATGATTTTTTGGTAATACCAAAGAAGAGCAATATCATCATCTGTGTTCCGATACTACAGCAAGAAAGTTACAAGTAAAATTCACTAACTCATTTATGAAAATAAACAATGGCATAGAAACTGACTTTGAAGATATTTTGCAATATTTAAAATTTTTGTATTTTGAATTTCATTTCTGCATCAATTACTATGAAAAAACTTATCTTTTTAATTTTGAAAATATCAAATATTTAGATTTAAAATTTTGTATGAGCACATTTATTATAGAAGATATTGTGCCAGACACAATAGGTTACATACAAGAATAAATAAGTTATAATCTCCGCTTTCAAAGCATTCCGTCTCAAGGGAGAGAGAGATATGCAAACAGAGCTATCAGCTGAGACACAGAAACTACTTGGATTGACTTTCTGTAACGCCTTCTATCAACAGTGGAACCTGACACATCACATCATCACTAGGTGTTGGAAACTACAGCAAATTTGTATTAAAAGATGACCATTCAACTATTATTTTGGAGCAATTCTGTGGATTGGATGCTTTCTATCTTTGGTAAACAAGCTTTGAGGAAGAAATAGTAATGGAATCCCTTTGTTTACAAACATTCTCATAGCTAGGTTTTTTTTGTTTGTTTGTTTTTGTTTTTTTTCAATGTTGATCAAACAAAGAGACTTGGTCTGTGGATCTTTACTGCATTTCATACTTGTCTGTTCATCTGGCATGTGATCTCTCAGGAAAGATTCAGTGCTCAGTGTCACAACTGAGGCTCTTCACTTATATTGGCTCTTTGCTTTGTACTTATGTTGGGACATGTGCGTGACATTTCAGTGGGAGATGATTACTTTGCTCTCTCTCTGTCTCTTTGTTCTACTTCTACCCTCACTTCTACCTCTCAGTTTCAGAGTTCTTAGCCCTCTTGAGCAGATGAACTACAGCAACTTCTCTGCCTCTAAAAGTTCCACATTTTGAGGTACACTCAGACACAGGATTGTAGTGGGACACAGATGTGAAAGTTGAGGGTTTAGAGGTTTAAAGATTCTTTTTCTCTACCTTGTTGTCTCTGCAAAACATCCCATCTATCTGCTCTCAAAACTTCAATCTTTCTCCTCTTAGTATAAGTGCAATTTACCCAAAATAATACGTTTTCTTCCAAACGAAAGGGAAGAGAGAGCAATGAGAGAGCAAGAGCTAGGGCACACTTTTTTTCTTTGTCAACTTATGTAGAGAAAATGGAGTTTTAGGAATGAGCTTGTTCAAAAGATAAATGACAGAATACTTTTAATCAGAATACTTTCTGTCGTCTGCCATTAAAAAAATTGTAATTATAATTGTACTTAGCTAACTGACTGGTGTTTTATATGGGGTAATAATTAGAGTCACTTTTCTCAGAATTAGGTTGTTTTCAACTTTTTCTGAAATGATAAGGGTGACAATTTGAAGTTTATGAATAAAATAAAATATATCTGATTGAAACAAAGGAACAAAAGGGCCTTTCATTTAAATGATTTTTTCCTTCTATTTTGTTTTAGTCTTGTTTTATTCATTTTTAGCCTATCGCTTAAGGTTTACAGGTGAGGAATGTGTAAACTATTATGTACAAGTGACAATGGAGAGCTAATCTATGCTATTGAAAAACTGAGAGTGAATGCAAGGATATTGAGAAGGCAGAACTGATAGCTTCAAGTAATTGTGTAAAGAAAGAGGATGGCAGTCTTCTTGCCTGAGACTTGGAAACCAGGAGGAGTAAAGTTTGAAAGAAAAACACTGAATTTGAAAGTTCTTCTGATGACTCATGAGAAGCACTCCAGAATGCAGTGAAAACATAGATCATAGTATTAGGAAAGAAGATATACTTAGAGACACATTTTTCATAGACTTTTGCATGGAAATGACAGTCGAAACATTGACAAATGTCTGAAATTACAAACCAAAGTGAAATGTTTTAAAAGAGACAATACTGGAGGCAAGAATGGGAGGTAGTTTGAGGAAAAAGATCATAAATTTAGGAAGACAAGTGAGTCCAGGTTGGTAGAAGTCAGGGCAGAGTAGTCAGGGAAAGAAGAGGTTCAACAATGTCACCCAGTGCTAATAGGAATTGAGAAGATTGGAATATGGAATAGATCCAGGAGAAATCATGGCCCAAGAAGTGCTAGCATAAGGAAAAGTCAAAGTATTTGAAGACTTATGGAAAAAAGTTTCATAAAATAAATACACATGATAGTCAGAGGAAATAACTATTGAAGAAGTATTGAGAGGCTAGTATGACATCAATCATCACAAATAGAAGGCCTTGACTTAAAAATAAATGATTTGTCTTTCTCTGATGTATACAATGGTGATTATATACAAGGAGTATTTAGTAATAAGGGAAAAGAGTTGAGGTTGACTCTCATCTAAATTTTCAATATAGTAGGAGATTATAGTATCTGGTTAGAGATACAGAATATAGTATATGTTTGAGGGCTTGAGGCAAGATGTTTGGAACAGTTGATATGTAAATTAGAATTGAGGCAAAGACTGTGGAATCATTTTTAGTATTCAACTAGGATTGGTTAGCACAAATTTTGAGTGTTACCATCTTAAATTCTTTTTCCCTCAGAAATACTTCCAACTCATGAATCAAGATAAATA
Source organism: Mandrillus leucophaeus (assembly GCF_000951045.1). Lineage (NCBI taxonomy): Eukaryota > Metazoa > Chordata > Mammalia > Primates > Cercopithecidae > Mandrillus > Mandrillus leucophaeus. The sequence continues at coordinate 1,571,872 of NW_012102399.1, forward strand.
GATAATGTGCAGTTGAGTCTATCCAATGTTGAGTGAAGACATCAAAATGTGACAGAAAACCAAGGGGAATGTGAAAACTGTAAGGCAAGGAGGAGAAACTTCCTTAACCTGTGTTAATGAAGAGAGTAAATAGATTCAATATCACAATAAAACAAAAGCAAAAGAAATGGATAAGATACTTAAGATTCAATTCAATAATAAGTTTTCAAATATTTGTGGGTAGTGGAAATTATAGAAGTTTATGTTCAGATCAAAATGTTTTATTCAGTAATACCTGAATTCTAAAAAGCCAACTCAGAAAAGTATCAGACATTCCTTATAAAACAAAACAAAATATGTAGGTGCTGTAGGAGTGCAATGCAGCATTTAGCATCATCCCATAAGAAGAAGTAAATGGAAAGAATATCTTGAATGCAAATATTTATGTTAATCTTACCAAAAAACAGAACAGCCTGAACTCTTACCAAAACTGCCCTTAGAAGTGCTTGACGTGAAAAAAGAAGGGATAATATATTCAATAGGGGCAGATGTTAAAGCCAGAGAGGAACAATAAACAATGACAAAAAAGCAAACAAAAAAAACAAAACAAAACAAACAAATAAAAATACCTTTAGCCTGACACATTGCAAATTGGAGAAACAGAACTTGCAAGTTCAACAGGGGAGACACTAAGGTAAATGAATGGATGTAGAGAAACAGGAAGCAAATGCTGCCGCCATTCTCTAGTTTTTAAAATGATAACCTACCAAACTTCTGTTTCTATTTGGTTAAGTAGATAAGAAGGGCTCGTCTATGAGAGAGATTAAATAAAATATTTCCCAATTTTCATCTAAAGAAATAAACACTATGTATATTTCATCAAGAGAAATAGAATGAGAGAGCTGAAGATATTAACAAAGGAGTAATTATAATGAAATTCATTACAACTTCAGCAGGAGAAAAACTAATGAAGCGCATTGAGAAATTTGGAGAAGAATGTGGTAGGGGCCAATGGATTCTTGCACTGAGACAAAATATTCTTATGGAAGGAGCACTTACAAAGCAGGAAGGAAAGATGTTTTAATTGGAGAGTAGAGTTTTAGCATCAGAGATTTTAGAAATTAGATGAAACTAAAACTTTCTGTAAGAAATGGAGGTGGAATGGAGGAAACAATCGTTGGGATGAAGAAATACAGATCAGTTGTGTACGCTGTGTCCTTCATATATGTTTTGAAGCCTTCATGTATGGAGACAGCAATTGAGGTAGAAAAAATATAAATCTAGGAGTCGTCATCAACACGTTAAATGGTCGTAATAATTAGAACTAAAGAAACTGCTATGGGATCAGTAACCCTTGACAGGAGTTGTAAAATGCTCATCTTCATTAACCCCAACATGTATTTCTTGACAAATCATCTCCAAAAGCTAGGTAGAAAAGAAGTATCTATAACTCTTGTTATATATAGGTTGTTTTTCCAAAAAGTTGGCTCTCCAGTGGCTGTGAGTGGCACACTGAGCAGGTGAAAGGTCCTGAAAATAAGGTTCTTGTGTGGGCATGTTCCAGTATCAACAAGGAAATGGCTCACCCACTGTGAAATTACATGAGGATAATAAATGCTGCTCTTACTGTATAATGAATAGCTAAGAAGGGTGGAGTTACACTCTCTGGAGGGTGAATGAAAGATGGGGCAGTGTGAAAGTGAAAGCAAAAGGACATTTGTTGCTCAGGAGTCATGAGAGGTGGAACTACTTGTATATCTATATAAATTGGGAGAGCTTTGCAACACTCCAATCTACCATGACACAATAAGTTAAGGGTTGATCAAGTTCAGTTTTATGTTTCTACAGAGGCTCATATCTAGCACTTAGGACTTATGAATGCCATGTAATTATTCATACCAATTTTTTAGCTGTCATTCTATTTGCGTGTGTGTGTGTGTGTGTGTGTGTGTGTGTGTGTGTATGTGTGTATGTGTGAGAGAGAGAGAGAGAGAAAGAGAGAAAAGTAGCTGAAACCAAGTAAGTAGCCAGAACATTGGCAAGAAAGCTGCAAGATCTGAGATACTATGAAGATTTTGAGTCAAGAGTTCGAGATTTAAATAAATGACAGTGAGATTTAAATGAACGACCAGCAATAAGAATGGAGAAGGAATGTTCCATCTTGAAGATAGGAGCCTCAAAAGAGGTTTTACAGGAAGAATCTATATCTTTAAAGGAGCTCTAGGGATCAGACACATACTTCAACTTCCTGCTAGGAAATGTCAGGTTGCTGACAGGAAAAGTAGCTTCCATTTGAAAAGACAGGGAAGCAGCGATTTTAGGAAATACCCCTTTTCAGTTAAAGAAAGGAGTTGGTAAGTAAAAAACTATGATGCTATTATTTGAATGTTTGTTCCCCACAAAACTCATGTTTAAATTTAGTTGACAGGCAGTATTAAAAGAACCTTGAAGAGGTTATTAGGCCATGAGGGTTCCACCCTCATGGGTGGTGTTGGTGCTGTTATAAAAGGGCAGGTTTGGTTCCCTCTTGCTTTTTCTTGTCCTTCGCCTTTCCACCATGAAATGAAGGTCGCCGTGAGGTGCTAGTACCTTGATCTCAGACTTCCCAGTCTCCAGAACTGGAAGCCAATACATTTCATTATAAATTATCCAGTCAGGTCCTACGTTATAGCAGCCAGAATGGACTAAAGCATATGAAAAAGTTAATTGATCACCAACTGGAGCTTCCAGAGGATCAGAAGTTCTCCAAAGGCTGAGAAGACTGAAGTATAGAAAACATTAAGAGAGGGAAATATTACTGCAATACTAAGAGGAGGAAAAGGGGAGGTATGGGCTTCCAGGAGTGACCTCGTAAAACAGGGATAGGAGGTACGGTGGAGGTCATAGCAGTGTCTGACAGGAAGGTGGGTGAAGGATCACTTCTAATACAGGGGTCCAAATAATTTTCTCAGTGCTTCAGCGGCAGTAGCTGCAGCTCTCCAAACCACTCTGGGCACAATTTCTTCAGATAGTTTGTGGTCAGCTACCTTGAAAAAGCACCTCCAAGGTTTATATCTTAGTCCTACAAGTAAAAATAGATTTAAGAGATATTAGTAAAAGACAGAGTATGATAATAATCATAAAACAGTAACTTCTCTAGCAATTGTTAGCATGCATATTTATTACAAATTCCTTTAGGTTAGATCTTTTTTGTTTTGTCTTATTTCTCTTTATTTCCCAATCAGATCATTTGTCTTTTAACCAGAGTTAAAGGAAATGGTTTCTTCATCCAAGGAATTTGGAATGAAGACTGAGACTGAGTAAGTAGGTCATGTCTGGTCAAATTCAAGATGGGTATGGAGTGCATACTTATCAGAGGCCCTGAGTGCATGCATTAGTTAGAAGATTAAAAGAGTCATTTTATTGGAGTTCATAAGCTTTGTACTTTTTCTCAGGGCTGTAATTAATTTAGAGAGTGAAATAGAGGTGTAGATTGTAATCTAAGTAGGTGGAGGACAGGGCCACCAAATAACGAAAGCCTACCATGTGCCAATCGACACTGTAACTTATCTCCTCATCTCAACTGTATCATCATTCCAGTTGTTATTATTTATCCCCTCACAAAGGATAAATGATTCACAAATTTTCAAGGTAATACTTACATCTTTTGACTTTAAGTTTTGTATTTTTCCTACTTTATCTGTATCTCATTCAAGATAACAGTTTACTTTAGAATATAAAACTGATTCTTAGAGCACAGTAATATCTAATTAGTAGTGATATTTCCACTTTGTTTATTATCTCCTTAATTTCAAAATAATAAAACAGGAAAAACAAATAGGAAAGAAATTTGAGGCAAAGAGAGAATTAGGATAGGAAATTAAACCAAAATCATGACTAAGATTAATATGTTCTCCCTGCTAGGTTTTTGCTAGTGGTAGTGTTTTGAGCTTACTAGCAATTCATGGGAGATAGAGAAAGAGAGAAATTTCAAATTTATTTTCCAACAAAGGGGAAAAATAAGAGCAAGGAGAGGAAAAGAGAGAAAGAGAGAGAGAGAGAGAGAAAGAGAGAGAGAGAGAAAGAGAGAAAGACTTTTATCTCAGTACTAAGACATAAATGTTCTCACATAGGTCCCCATAGAGAACAGTGTAAGATAGTGGAGCAAAACTAATGCAGAATTTGGTTGAATGACAGAGTCAGCATAGGGATATCTCAGAACAAACACAACTTACAGAACATCACTTTGAGGGTGAAGAATTGCACTCCATCCTTGGTCCATCATGAGATAAATATCACAATTTCTTCAAGCAGAGGCCTGGCTTTATATATTTTTGACTCTTTAAGCTCCCTTACAATCATCAGCAAATTAGTAACCAAACTCATTTGATTAAACATTGAGCTTTATATCCATTCCTTTAATTTATTCCTACTGTTAATGAAAGGCCGTGAGCCATCATACTTGAGCAGCTGGGTTATCACAGCTGACTTTTAGCCAGTTTTCTGTTTTAGTTTTGCTTTCTTTCAGTCTGTTTGCCACAGTGCAATCTCTTTGGATTAATTTGGTATTTTTCTTGTTGCTCTTAAGATAAATCCAAATGTTGTGGACATGATTTCCAAAACCATGTAAATTATGCATATTATTGAATTTTTCTGGGACCATTTCTTATTGTTCTCCATTTCGAACGTTAAAGTTAGATATTGACTAGCACACTCTTGCTCTGTCTTTTTAAACATTCTAGAACTTCTCTCAGATATCTCTTTTTCTAGGAAACTTTTCAATGCCTCACTTTAGTTATATGCCCTTTCTTCGTACTCTTAGTATCTTACCCTGGCTTCATTACAGTATTTTTCACATTAACTCTAATCTTTTATTTTTCTGAGTTATCACATAATATGAAAAAAAATTAAGCACTTTGTTTCCAAGTATATCTCTAGCACCTTTCTTTTTTCCTAGTATATAGTAGAAAATTAGTAAATATTTACTGAATGAATGAATATAACTAATAAAATTTTATTAATCAAAGCAATTAATCATCCCATAAAAGTAAAAATAAATATAGGAATTAGCTCATGATATTGCTGTACTGTTTCACTCCAACTCCCATGCTGAAGTGGCTAAATAACTTCCACAAAACCTTGGTCCATAACTCAGGGCTGCTTTGTGTCTTCATCTTTCTTAAATACACTGTTGTAAACAGAACTCTTCTCTCAGACCTCTCACCCCTAAGTTTTAGCACAAATTGAAACATATTCAAAATTATTCTCTCTCTAATATCACAATTTCTTCAAGCAGAGGCCTGGCTTTATATATTTTTGACTCTTTAAGCTCCCTTACAATCATCAGCAAATTAGTAACCAAACTCATTTGATTAAACATTGAGCTTTATATCCATTCCTTTAATTTATTCCTACTGTTAATGAAAGGCCGTGAGCCATCATACTTGAGCAGCTGGGTTATCACAGCTGACTTTTAGAAAGAAATGGTTTCTTCATCCAAGGAATTTGGAATGAAGACTGAGACTGAGTAAGTAGGTCATGTCTGGTCAAATTCAAGATGGGTATGGAGTGCATACTTATCAGAGGCCCTGAGTGCATGCATTAGTTAGAAGATTAAAAGAGTCATTTTATTGGAGTTCATAAGCTTTGTACTTTTTCTCAGGGCTGTAATTAATTTAGAGAGTGAAATAGAGGTGTAGATTGTAATCTAAGTAGGTGGAGGACAGGGCCACCAAATAACGAAAGCCTACCATGTGCCAATCGACACTGTAACTTATCTCCTCATCTCAACTGTATCATCATTCCAGTTGTTATTATTTATCCCCTCACAAAGGATAAATGATTCACAAATTTTCAAGGTAATACTTACATCTTTTGACTTTAAGTTTTGTATTTTTCCTACTTTATCTGTATCTCATTCCAGATAACAGTTTACTTTAGAATATAAAACTGATTCTTAGAGCACAGTAATATCTAATTAGTAGTGATATTTCCACTTTGTTTATTATCTCCTTAATTTCAAAATAATAAAACAGGAAAAACAAATAGGAAAGAAATTTGAGGCAAAGAGAGAATTAGGATAGGAAATTAAACCAAAATCATGACTAAGATTAATATGTTCTCCCTGCTAGGTTTTTGCTAGTGGTAGTGTTTTGAGCTTACTAGCAATTCATGGGAGATAGAGAAAGAGAGAAATTTCAAATTTATTTTCCAACAAAGGGGAAAAATAAGAGCAAGGAGAGGAAAAGAGAGAAAGAGAGAGAGAGAGAGAGAAAGAGAGAGAGAGAGAAAGAGAGAAAGACTTTTATCTCAGTACTAAGACATAAATGTTCTCACATAGGTCCCCATAGAGAACAGTGTAAGATAGTGGAGCAAAACTAATGCAGAATTTGGTTGAATGACAGAGGCAGCATAGGGATATCTCAGAACAAACACAACTTACAGAACATCACTTTGAGGGTGAAGAATTGCACTCCATCCTTGGTCCATCATGAGATAAATATCACAATTTCTTCAAGCAGAGGCCTGGCTTTATATATTTTTGACTCTTTAAGCTCCCTTACAATCATCAGCAAATTAGTAACCAAACTCATTTGATTAAACATTGAGCTTTATATCCATTCCTTTAATTTATTCCTACTGTTAATGAAAGGCCGTGAGCCATCATACTTGAGCAGCTGGGTTATCACAGCTGACTTTTAGCCAGTTTTCTGTTTTAGTTTTGCTTTCTTTCAGTCTGTTTGCCACAGTGCAATCTCTTTGGATTAATTTGGTATTTTTCTTGTTGCTCTTAAGATAAATCCAAATGTTGTGAACATGATTTCCAAAACCATGTAAATTATGCATATTATTGAATTTTTCTGGGACCATTTCTTATTGTTCTCCATTTCGAACGTTAAAGTTAGATATTGACTAGCACACTCTTGCTCTGTCTTTTTAAACATTCTAAAACTTCTCTCAGATATCTCTTTTTCTAGGAAACTTTTCAATGCCTCACTTTAGTTATATGCCCTTTCTTCGTACTCTTAGTATCTTACCCTGGCTTCATTACAGTATTTTTCACATTAACTCTAATCTTTTATTTTTCTGAGTTATCACATAATATGAAAAAAAATTAAGCACTTTGTTTCCAAGTATATCTCTAGCACCTTTCTTTTTTCCTAGTATATAGTAGAAAATTAGTAAATATTTACTGAATGAATGAATATAACTAATAAAATTTTATTAATCAAAGCAATTAATCATCCCATAAAAGTAAAAATAAATATAGGAATTAGCTCATGATATTGCTGTACTGTTTCACTCCAACTCCCATGCTGAAGTGGCTAAATAACTTCCACAAAACCTTGGTCCATAACTCAGGACTGCTTTGTGTCTTCATCTTTCTTAAATACACTGTTGTAAACAGAACTCTTCTTTTCTCTCAGACCTCTCACTCCTAAGTTTTAGCACAAATTGAAACATATTCAAAATTATTCTCTCTCTGGACTTTCTTTTACCTAATGAAGATTTATTTTACATGAGATTTTTAGTTTCCAAGTGAAGACATTAGTTTGAACCCCCAAAATGGTCAATATTCATCTATTTTTACAATGAAATGACTATTCCATCTATTTAGAAATATATTTTATATATTTTAGATCTCTAGTAGACTGCATTGCTAGCCCTTCAAGCACAATTGAATATGTCTGAGTGCATGACCAGGTTCTTTGCCTTGGAAAGCTCCATTTTCCTGTAATATTTAGGTAGATTGTCTAGTGCTCACAGATATTATATACTTTTATATTGAATTTGACACAAATGCAATATATTTTTTCTTATATGACAATATTTTCAAATATATATAATCCTTGGAAGTCTTCACAAAAGTTTTAAATTGCCTTAATTCAATAAACATCATATTTGTTATTAAAGCATAATAGATATTTAACGTATTTTTAAAAGTTAGGGAAATAGATACACATTGTAAATTCACATTGAACTGATAAAGGATCGTCAAAGATGTAGTGGCATTTACTCAGGAAGTCAAAAAGAAAATGAACCTAGAAACATGTCTTAGACAAAGCATGAAAATGTGACATTAAAATATTTTAGCTTTTCTGGCTACTCTTCTATTTCCTTTTTCCGTTTGTCTCCTAAATTAATACCTAAATACTAAAATGCAAATAACAAAATAAAGGATAAACTGTTTCATAATGGTGTACAACCAACCATCTCTTTAACTTTCACAAATTGGAAATATGTATATATATATATACACACACACACATATATATATCTCTTTAATATTGTGCAAGTTGTTCTGTGAAATATCTGTAGAAATCAGTTTCATGCTACATGAGTTTGTGGTTGTGTGTTTTTTAAAGAAATAGTTCAGCAGCTTATAATGTGATAGTTATCAAGAAAGCAGAATTTATCTGAGGGCAGTGAATAGGGTATGTTTGTAAAATCTGTGCTGCAGAAACTGCTAGGGCATAAAAGAGGTGTTGCTTCCTTTTCTTTCTAAACATTTAATAGAGATTATGATTAACTCATATAACTTTGTAGATTAAGGTGTTCTAGTAAGATTCCAGGATAAAACCAACAAAAATTTCACTATTGCCAATGAGAATTGTCTAGCGGAGTTTAAACTAGTAATGATTTTCAATTAGTATAACAGAATAAGATAGATGTAGACATCACAACACAAATATTCAATCTTACTTGTCAATAGTTTCTAGTTCCTTAGAAGGAGTTCATCAATTTAAACATATTTTTGAGACTACAATTAGTTTCTCTGATTTCAAGAATCTGTTTTACATTGATGACAAAAGAGTTTCTATTAGTATCCTCTGAAATGTTTATACTTAACCTGATAAAAGTTCTTATTGTTATGAAGATTTCTTACAACTTAACAGGGATTTTTCTTTTTGTGAAATTCAGTAATTTTCGCAGTATATGACTAACCACACATTGTTTAAGAATTCTGTTTTCATTTGATCTCTCTAGTCTCTAAACTAATTTTGGGGAAAGAAAAATGAGCTAAAACATGAGCCAAGGTGTGTGCTGGCTTGGGTTGCAAAATTCTGTGAGGAAGAATCCAAAAGCAAACCAGAAAACTTTCACTTCATTACAACTGCATTAGAGTAAGAAGTGTAGTCTCCTCTCATAGTTGTTTTATGAGGTGATAATGAAGGGAAAATTCTCTGGCCTAGACAATAACACATATTTTAAAGTAGGATAGAACAGATCACTTCAACCTACCCAACTCAACAATAAAAAGGGGTTTTAATGACATCTTCTGGTTGCGAATAAATAGACCTTTTTAAAATAAAAAGAATGACAAACCAAGCAGATAAGCATATTAATGGATTGACAAAACGTTAACGCCACCACACTACACTTTCGTACTCTTCCACTGTCTTTTCTCTCCCTCTCTCTTAACAATCACCAGGTCTTTTTTTTTTTTTTTTTCTTTAATACACAGAAGCTTTGGTTGGGGTATATCATAGTGATAGCTGTGATAACAATAATCCAGACACCTTTTATCAG